>NW_010972438.1:2961826-3137453 GCF_000737465.1 Haliaeetus leucocephalus
ACAGGCCTCCGCGATCTTTCGCCTTCGTGGGCCATTCCCTCGGGCTGCAGTTCTTCACGAACTGCTCCAGCATGGGTCCTTTCCACGGTGTGCAGTCCTTCAGGCACAGACTGCTCCAGCGTGGGTCCCCCACGGGGTCACAAGTCCTGCCAGAAAACCTGCTCCGTGGGCTCCTCTCTCCACAGATCCGCAGGTCCTGCCAGGAGCCTGCTCCAGCGCAGGGTTCCCACGGGGTCACAGCCTCCTTCAGGAACCCACCTGCTCCGGCGTGGGGTCCTCCACGGGCTGCAGGTGGATATCTGCTCCACCGTGGACCTCCCTGGACTGGAGGGGGCCAGCCTGCCTCACCAGGGTCTTCACCACGGGCTGCAGGGGAATCTTCGCTCCGGCGCCTGGAGCATCTCCTCCCCCTCCTTCTGCACTGACCTTGGTGTCCGCAGGCTTGTTTCTCTTACATGTTCTCACTCCTCTCTCCGGTGGCTATTTTCTCCCCATCCCAACTTTTTTTTCCTTCTTAAAAATGTTATCACAGAGGCGTTACCACTATCACTGATTGGCTCGGCCTTGGCCAGTGGCGGGTCCGTCTTAGAGCCGGCTGGTATGGGCTCTCTCTCGAACACAGGGGAAGCTTCCAGAAGCTTCTTACAGGAGCCACCCCTGTAACCCCCCTCGCTACCAAAACCTTGCCACATAAAACCAATACAAACTGAAGCAAAGATGTTAAAGGTTTCTTATTTTTGTGCAGAATTCTCTGCATTTGCAAGCTCTTGATTAATAAGCACCTAACAATTTAAACAAGTAAGGAAGCTGATGTATTTCCACTCAAGTAGTCTGTGGCTACTGCACTTGCCAGCATCAGGATCCTCCCTCCAAGTCCCACATCCTGAACTTTGAAGCCCAGGACCAGCGTCTAAGGAATTGCAACCCGGTACCCAGCTTGTCCTTGAACGACTGACTTCAGCAAACAGTACAACCCCAGCCAAGGGGGAGCTGAAGTTCTTTGCTCTGAATAAGGATGTTTCCCAGGCTCACCCTGCCAGCTAGCAGAAGGCCACGATTTGTAAGACAGAGCCTGCTGTGAAACACGTGGTCATCAGAGAAGCAGACCAACACAGTACTTATGAAGTGATCACCTTGACATACTGAAATGTGGAGTGATGGGATTGGTCTTGAGGAAGCTGTTCATTACCCATCCAGAGTGAAAACGCACCTTCAGTCACGGAAAAACACACGCAGGTCATAAGCAAATGGATAATATATTGTAAACAACGCAGGGAGACAGAGGACTTGACTCTACTCACAGTAATATTTCTCATTACAAATCACCTCTCTATATTGCGTGAACCTGGTGTTTATTGGCATTTTTACTTTTCATTTTTGTAGCTGGAGTCCATCAGCTTCTCTTACCAGTCAGTCAAAAGCATCTTTCATTAAGCACTACTGAAAGCCCAGCTCACCATTACTGATAGCTTCATGTCTGTGAATGGAATGGACTGCCTTGAACTCCTGCATGTGCATGCAAGGATATTTCATAGCAGCTCCTGCTGTAATTACCAAGCTGCTAGGTACACCCCTCCCAGGACAACGGCACAGAGAAATCACAGAGATGATGGATGAATAAGTCCATGTATCTATTCTCTGCCTTCACTTTCTCAACTACATGAGAAAAAAGATGACTCGTGGTCCTGCGTTATCATTTGCCCACTCTTACAGACTTTATCCTGTACCTCAAAATGGCTTTACATAATTTCATACAATGCTAATTCACATCAAGACCTATGTCTTTTGTTATCCTTGGCTTTCAACAAGAAGCTGCAACTCTGAATTTAACTCAAAATAAATACAAAGCAGCCTGTTTTCCCTTCGACACACAGTGCCAAAACATCACCCATACCTGAAAGTACTTGTACCTAAGAACTGAAACGTAGGACTTGTGAAAACTGTCATTGTGAATTTAACCCTTATAAAGAGCATGCTCCTTCAAATATTTTGAAGCTTTAATTCTCCACTGAAAGGAAAAATCAATGGTGAGATCCTGTTTGCCAGATACTTTCCTAGGTGGCCTCTTTCTCAAGAAATAAGATATTTTACCCTGCACACTACATACAATTTTAGCTAAATAATCATAAACCAATGCATCTATTCCTCATTCACATTTCCCCTCTAAATCCAGGTGTTTTCTCTACTGCATGAACAGCTCAGAAAATACTGTGTAATACATTAGAAAAGGTTAGGAAAGGTGGCATTGCTCTCAGGTTTTTCTAGCATGCTGCAGGAATGGAGGTTGCCTTGTTACTTACAAGCAAACTGAAGCTTTGCTTCTCTGCTGACAATCGTTCCAAACGGGTTTGTTGCTACACACTGGTATGTTCCGGTATCTTGGGTTTTATTGGGATTATTGATCAACAGGTTGCCTTCCACCACGCTGTAGCGGTAATCCATACCAATGTCAATACTGGTTCCATTTAACTTCCAGCTATAGCACAAAATGCCAAAGTTAAATTCTGCTAATATTAATGGATGCTCTTGAGTATTTGAAAATATAACATGAAGTAAATAAAGAAAGATTTAAAACATCTTTTGACTACTTACTAAAAAAAAAAAGCATGAAAATGCAAAATATTCCAGTATTTAACTGAAAGAGCAATATCCTTGACATATATTTCAGTCTCTGATATGATTAATGTTTCTGTAGTTGCTAGTGCTGCTGCTCTTTGGAATTAATCATTTTGCAAGGGGAAGTCCCAGAAACAGGATCTTTAAACCATTCAAGTCCACTGAGGTTTTGGTTTTTGATTCCACTCCCGACTTGCTAGCTGTTTGTTTTTAAATTTAAGAAAATTCACTCACAGCAGATGTTGTCACAAACGGGGGCACTGAGAAATTCCAGCACCACATTGCCCCAGTTACAGCAACCCTCATGCCCACCAGCCCTCAACGGAGCATGCAAGGGAGCCACAGCCGCACAGCAGCTCCAGAACGTACAGAGAAACAATTTGAGTATGTTTGCACCAGTGAATCAACAGAGTTTATTGCATTAAATAGTCAGTCGTTTCAGAAGACAGCACGGTGGCTGAGGTCTGACGACTCTAATTGGTTTCAGAGTGGCATTTACTTTGGTGAAGAAAATGAGAAAGGTATTAAAGGAAAAAAACCAGCAGCCTAAATGATTTATAGCAGTAGCATCACTGTAGTAGTATACCATCTTTTTTCTAAGGATTGCAAAGCAGCTACTAAAGCTAAAAACAATTAAGAGCTTTGTCCATGTTTATGGAAAAGGATGGTTAATCTGGGAGCCAAGACTATTTATAATCACTTCATAACCTTTTTGAACTCTTGTCCAAATTTTACAATTGCATTGCAATACGTAGTAATTTCCTGATGCCTGTTTTTTTTGTTATCAGCATTGTGGCAGACTCCAGGGGTATCACTGAGTTATACTGCATGATACACGTTCTTGGGGGATACTGCTGTAGCGCAGAGATCGTGCTAAAGAATAGTTAAACATTCAACAAACCCAATGGTTGGTCTGGGATTTCCTTTTACTTCGCAGCTCAGCTTCACTTTCTTTTCTTCTGAATCCAAGGGGAAGATCATGCTGTTGGGCTCCTGAAGGAAAACTGGCCCGTGCAGTGTGTTGTCGTCTGCATTAAACAGAGGAAAAATGTGACAGATATTTGATGGAATCTCCATGTAGCCAGTGTTAAAATATAAAATGGTATCTTAGCAGCAAAAGGCCGTGTATCGTTCACCCTAGAAAAGATGTGACAATGACACCTTTTTTTTTTTTTTTATAGCAGCCAGATTTTTTTTTTACAGAAGTCATTGAACCCAAGTGTGGTCAATGTTCGTGAAAATGTCTGTGCACTAAACAGAGCACAGACTGAAACTTTACCCAAAGTTCAAACAAAAGGGAACAGGCAAAGCTTACTTCAAACCAGAATGCTTAGTTTCACCTTTAAAAACTGAAATATTTTCACTGTAAATTAAAAACCCACATCATTAAATACAGCTACACAGTAATGAGAGCCAGAGATTCACCAGCATTTACAGCCCCCAGGAAGCCCCTCCATTAAAAGTGGTTCTGCCATCCCTGGATTGAAACCTTTTTGCAGTCACAGGGCGTAACTGAGCATCAGCCCCTCGGAGGGGACCCTTGGCCATGTAAACCCTTTTACGTCTTCTCCCCTTTCCCAGCGGTGATGCTGCAGGGATCCCCCAGGCACCAGCCCTTGTACCTCACCGTACTCCCTAGGGACAAAGGTCCTGAGTGCTTGGTATGAACTGCATCGGCAAGCACATTACAAACTTGTGCACTCTGGAGTATTAAAACCTCACTCTAAATACAGGTAGAAGAGTGAAAATATTTTGGCAGAACAACCTTCAAAGAGTTCAGTAGTCATTTCACAGCAGTCCAGCAGTCTGAGGTTGGGGATTACTTACAGGAGCCTTCCTTGTACTGACTTTTGTTCTTTATTTTAAAAACACATTTTTATCTTCTGTGTTATTAACTCCTTCATATCTTCTTTCCTCTCTCCTCAACCACTTTAAATTTTCATCTTATCAGTTTATCTTTTTTCAAACCTGGAACTAAGGGTAAGCATTGCTAACAGGAACGGTCCTGAGGTACAGCTTTTCTCTGCCTGCCACTTTGCAGTTACAGGATTTCATGAAATATGTCAACATTGCTCAAAATGCCCACAAAAAGGTACAACGTAAATTCCCTGCTCTCCATCCTGTTTGTATTAGACAGTTTTATCTTCACGGTAGCTGTTCAGAACATAAAGGAAACCAACTTTTCTTCCCTGAAAAGATCAGCTACCTTGATTTCACCGAGACTTTTCCGCCCATCAGTGTCGATGTCTAGCTGCCTCCCTTAAGGATAGCGCAAGTAAGGACCCAGTAAAAACTGCTCCCAGTCAGAAAGCCTTTTAGCTGAATAGAAGGAGCCTTGCTTTAACATTTTTTGAACATTTTCCGATCATGTTCTGCCCTATCATCTTTACAGCAGACTTCTGTTCTTGCAGAGTACTGACGGGACAAAGAGCAACTGCGTGGGCCATCAGGGTGCTGCTGGTGGTACCCACAGCTTCCTCGCTGCCCAGGGCAGGGACTCGCAGGGACGCGAGCATGGACGTCGCTTTGGCCAGGCAGCCACGCTGCTGTCTGGTCTGCTGCCAGATGTCCATCTTGGTGGACATGCAGGAAATTTGTGGGTATAGGAGGTCAGAGGAGAATGAATAAATAAAATATAGAGATGATGGGATGAACAAAAAAATTAAGAAAGAAAAAGGAATGAACAGAAGACGATGCATCTTCCCAATGGGAGGAAGGTGAGTATGAATGTGAACAGGCCTCATATCGCCCGACACTGGGAAATCACCTGGATTTATTAGGGACAGAACAATAACTCTCTACTCCAGGGAAAAAATTCTGTCATCTCCACAGAAGGATTTCAGAAAGACTATGCCAGGAAGATTATAATGGAGCAACCTCTCCCCCGTATCTCCTCCCTCAGGCACCACCACAAAAGAGAATGCACTAAGCATACAGTCATATCGGTTGTATTTATCTTTATTTTTAATTATATGTTAACGATATCTGACTGAGACTCATTTATTATTCAAAACACATTTCACATAATCTCTAGCTTTAAATTATACCTGTGTGCAACTTACTGTTGCTGGCATAAAAAGATAATAATAACCATAAAGCATACAGGGTTAGATTATGATATCCTGACTTGTTTCTGAGACCCAGGGCTGCTTCACTCCTTAAAAAGTCTCATTCACTGTAAGAAATAATATTAGAATCTGGCCCATTGAGTACTATATTAACAGGTTTGAAAACAAGAGAATTAAAATATATTTTAATTTATCCAGTTTTCTAACTGTAAAATACAGAAGCTGGCCTGGTGCTCAGGTCCTGTGTAAGAATCGCTTCAACTCCCATAGGCAAGGAGCTTGATTGTGCCGGGACAGGCACAAGCCAGACCATCCCAGGTAATCCAGTTAGCGAACCGTGCTGACTCAGGTACGTGTTGCATCAGCTGTGTCATCTGCCTCACACCCCACAAAGGACTCAAGTCACACTACGCTGTCATTTGCTGTTATTTCAATTACGGTGTGTCAATTTATATCATATCACATCATGCTAAAGGTCAGATTCTTGGTCCTCCTCCCATCACAAGAAAATATACTTTGCATTAAAAAGTAGATAGCTCACCTATTTGAGTCGGGAAACAGACACACAAACAAATCTAAGGGTCCAAACGTGTCCCCATATGACTAGGACATCACTTGGCTGCAGGATCAGGGCCCAGACCCTTACGGTGTAGCGTCCTGGGGTGAGACACTGGTCTTCAAGGTATAATGAAACTGGTCCACATGATGCAACAGGGTGTTTGATAGGGAGTTACATTTGTGAGAAACATCACAATCTGCCTACATAATTAATAAGCAAAGTACAATTTAGAAAACACATCAGACAAAACGTAAAGAACTGCAAAGGTAGAAATAGTCACAAACAGGTGAAAAGGCTAAATAACTTAATTTGCCTAAGCTAAAATAGAAGCTCATGGAAGATCAAATGAAACCGCTCACCAAATATTATATCTGCTGCTGACACTAACATTCAGCTTTTACATGGCAAAAAATGCTTGCCCTTCCTGTTAGCCAGCGAGAAGAAAAGCCCTGGTGCAACTACTACTTGGCTTTCAAGAGAACAGTGTTGGGTAAGGCAGGGAGAAGGTCTGAAAGCAGCTGCCAGCATACCAGGGGTTCAGAAGAGGAGGAAAAACCTTGCAACACTGGGTAGATAAAATTATTTTGAGTGCCTTTCTTCTTTCTCTTATTGCTGCTTGTGTATAACCAAGATAAGCAAGTCCAAACTATTTAATCTTCAGCCTGTAGAGTCCTTTTGCTACAGTCCAATGCGTGATTGAAATCAGTGCAGCCCAGATCCTAACACGGTGTGTGACAAGACTTGAGCCACAGTACCTTACAGAAGAGGAGGATTTGGTTCAAAGAACACTAAATAGTCACTAATAAATAAAACAAACTGCTGTCTACATTCTTACAGACAGAAAACTAAAAGTACCTGTACCATAAATAGTCCATTTTTGACTAACTTACGTTACTGGGTAGAAACAGATTTCAGATGTTTGGTGTCAGCACAGGCAAATGCATTTGCTCTGTTATAGTGTCTGGTTTTGTGGGAGCAAAGTTTTGCTATTCAGATAAATTTGAAATGTGAATTTTACACTTTTTTTTTTTTTTAAATAAAAGTGGTAACTTCTTTTCTATTGCAATAATGTTCAGGGACTCACAATCACAAAGCAACAACACATTTTTAGCTTATCACTGATGAACACAACTAGCTGCTTGATCCACAGAAGCCCACTGATGCCAGAAGGTGGTTCTTTCTGGAGCTTAGCAGGCTTTTCCCTTGCCCTTATCAGATTGCATTTATTAGGCTCTCTTTTGGTCATTTAATCAAACAGAACAATGAAGCAGTGCATATATGTATGTACGCACATGAAAGCTGCTCAGTTATTTTAGCTCACTTCGCTCTTTACGATATTCAGCAACTACTGCATAACCTGTGCTACTCCTTACACATTTGTTACTGTCCTGGGAAAATACAATAAGTAACCTTCCCGGACAAGCTAACTGTTGAGACACTCTCCCAGTGACAGATTTTATTGTTCTGAGTTACATTTCTTTTGCTCGAGCCCAAAATGAGTTAACCCAGAATGAACACTGAGCTGCCCTCAGCTTAAGACAAGTTGCAAACAAGATTGGTTACCAAAAAGCATTTTTTTTTTTTCCCCTGTCAGATGAAACAAATGTACTACTGCTCTGGGTCTGCCTCCTTTGAGCAAAGTGTATTTCTTTCAGTAAGATGCAGGGTATAGGAAATTTCAGCAGATTTCATGTTCAAAGAAACACTTTTAAACACAGTACGAGGGGTATGCCCATATGCTGTTGGACAGAATGTGATAGATAATTTAGATGAACATGCTGCTATCCTAGCTTCTGCTGAGATCCATACACCTTTTTTTTTAACTAGTGAATCACAAAATCTACTTTAAAATGCCAGATTAATTTAAATACATTACAAATGAAAAGTATATTTTCTGTGTCCCTCCAGTACCCTAAACCTGAAAGCCAGCATATCCAGTAGGATGCTAAATGCTTGTCATCTTTCTGCACTTTTGAGGAATTGAAACATGAAGAACGTCAGCTGAGGTTAATTCACATGAACAGGTGAAACCATTCCTATTCTCTCTGAACATTAAGCCCAGTGACGGATATCGTTACCTAAATGGAACTGCTTTAATTTTCGTTGAAAGTTATGGCCAATTTGAGAGAAGGTTTAATTGAATATTCCACACTGTAGGGAAAGATAATAACTAAACTGAAAAGAGAATTCTTGGAGTATATCCAGTATAAATGATAAAAATCCTTTCCTTGTTTGCTGCCGAGGGAATTGGTTTCTGCTATGTATGCTGGTGTGTTTTCATACAGCACTACAAGTCAGTATTTCTTCAAGACAAAACTGCACCTTGGGAAGAGCAACTCTTCAGGAAACTGGAAAGTGAAATGGATAGGACAGCTCAAGGGCATCACTGATTAACACAACAGCCTGCTCTTCAAGGTTAGTCAGCTGCATTACGTCCTCCTGAGCAGGAGAAGACTAAATTGGATGGCTCGCTCTTTATTTTTTGCCTGTCACTTCTATTAACATCAACTGTGTGCACAAATGGTGCTAATGGCTTTGAAATTACAAGAAAGCAATTTTTACACCAGATAGTGCTACTACAAATAATTCTGTAGACTTCTCAATGAACAAGACCTGCTAAAGGTGCTTCCCATTCAATAGAAACAAAAAGTGTATTTAAAAAGAGGAGATCTAAAAAGTCTTGTATGAAGTGTTATTTTTAAGGGAAAGGCCTTGTAGCGCTGCATCTTTGGAGACAGTCACCAGCCTGCCTCTGCTGTTGGGCTGCTAATTGTTCCTGCCTACCACTGCACCATGGCTGACCCACATGTTTAAGAAAAAAACAGTCAAGATTACTAAAGAGAACAAACCAACAACAACAATCAGATACTTTCATTGGGAGCAAAGCTGAAACAAATGATGAGCCTCTTTTCCTCCTTCTCATCATCATCACCCCACCACTGCATAAGATGCACTTTCTGCAGTTCCACTGCAATACTCTGAGCTGCAGGAGCAAAACACCCAGAGATCTTGTCTGAGACATCCCCTGCAGACTTGCTTCTGGGGTAAGAAGCTGGATGAGTAAGAGACCCACCACCTCTCTCCTGACCCCTTGCAGCACCAGGCTGCAAGACTGGGCTTGTTTTGTAGCACCCTACAGCTCTCCAACAGGGACCACGAGCCAGATGGCTCCTCCTGCTATCACCTCTGTTTTCTGACATACTTTTATTTCCCAGATCGCTGCTGTACCAAGTACAAGAGCAGTTAAAGTGGAAAGCCATGCTTGACAGGTGACATCTGACAGGCAAGCATCTGATACCCAAGTTCAAAAGCGGTGTCAGATATTCCTCAGAGACAGTAACGCAGCCATAAAATCCAGGGGCTCAGAAGACAGGAAGAAATAAATCTTCACTCTCGTAAATGCAGGCATGGAAGAGCTCCAGAATTTGAAATGGAGACAGTAATGGTCTGACGACTCTATTTACAAGTGACCCAAGTATCTGGAGCAGTTTGAATTAAAGGCAGGGTTAAACACATCCACCTCGATGCGAGTGTGCTCTGACTGCCGAGGGAAGCCCGGGGTCCATCAGTTAGGGGAGGTCAGGGGCCAGCCCGCCTGCTGCCTCTGCCCGGGTCCTGCGACGCCGGAGCACAGGAGCAAACGTGCAAATGCCAGCTCAGGGAGTTCATCTGTGAAGCCTCTCATTCAGTCTGACTGTCTGTACCACAGCGGTGTCGTAATTTTACCTATTTAAATGCCACATGATTAATTATAGCAAATGTCATCAAGTTAGCACTTTAAAAAAGAAAAATGATCTTGCTACCTGATCCATACATGCAAAAGCAAGCAAGTTTTCCCTGTGCCTCATCTACTGGGTCTAGACAGCCGGGAGGAGGCAATTCCCAATGCAGCGTAATGAGTGACTTGTCCTACGACAAAAACGTTATTTAATAGAATGTAATTTGTGTTCTCTTAGTAAGTCAACAGCATGATTATCACCACAGATGTTCTCTTCAGTATACGATAAAAGCACATTTCTCCATTACTGCAGAAAATCACAATTTTCTTCACCGAGCAGCGTTCTCCCTGAGTCATCACAGCTAACATCAGGAAAATAAACACATAAACTTGCACTGCTCTGTTAAGGATGATATCAGCCCACAATAGAGCTATGAGTAATTCTAAGACAACAACACTAATAATAATAATAACAACAACAACAACACCACTAATAATAAGAGGAGGAGGAGGAGTACAATAGAAAAGCACTGGGGCATCTGCAGGTCCTCTGCTGAAAGATCAGTTACAAATATAACACAGAACCAGCTGCCTGTTCATTAATGATCAGGTTATTTGTTGATCTCCAGCACTGAAATACTAGAAACAACCAAAGAGATATTTTTGAAAGATGCTTTTAAATACATAAATAATAATCAGACTTGTTCTGATGTCTTATAAGTTAAGCTCTAGCCCTGAGGAAATCATTCAGCAGAGTTATATATCCAACCCTAGAAACCAGGATTATGACAGGAAATTAAAATACTGTCCCTACCTAGCACAATACATCTATTGTTACCATTGGGCAGTAATAAAAAAAAAAAAAAAAAACCCCAAAAAACAACCCACCTCCCATTTTTCTTCTTGAAGTAACAAAGACATATTCGGGTTTTGAGATGAATAATATTAATTTCACCAGGGTTCTCAAAAGCTGCTGCATAACACATCTATTCTGAATGAACATATTCTGTCACTAGGAATAAGAACACTAAACCTGCATTATCTAAAAACCTACCATAAACTGTTTGCTCCTCTAGACTTAACTATGGGATATAGACAGCTTAAATTATCTTTGTTGTTGTTGTGCACATGCAGCTTTCGTGGATTTGAGCTGTGACCAGAAATCCACCTGCCAGGATGACACCAGCATGTTGCTAAACTGAGCCCCGGTCAAAATCCATGACTTGGCTCTTCAGTCACTGGATACATTTTCCTCAGTTATTTTCTTCATTCTCCCCTAAGATGATCGCTGTAACAACTCATGGTACTGTGTAATTACTTAATCGGTCAAATCTGCTGGTTACAAGAGAAAAAATAGTCACTCTCTCACATTAGCTCATGCTCCTTTTGTTTCACCAGTGTACATGGAGACAAAATGAACATGCTCTTAGAGACCAAACACTGGGACTATTACAACTCCTCTGTGAATGAAAATGAAATGACAGGTATGTTGGACACCACCTGTAAGGGCTGTGCTCATTCACATGCAACTCCCTGCACTTCACCAACTGCAGTTGAACACCTTGAAAATGACGCTTGCCAATGCAAACGTTATTTTGCCACTCTGCTTTTGAATACCGTATGCGTTCAAAGCATCTCTGATGACTGGATTGTATAGAACCTTAGATGAAATACTGGTGTTTAATCTGTTTCGTGGTTTATGTATTTTTTACTTCTTTCAACTCAGGACATGACATACTTTCAACCAAGGAGGTCAGTTAATGATAGAGAAATTGGTACTTAAGGGAGACACAATTGCAGCTCATGGTCTACTCCATCCATGGCACTAACCTTAACCACTGAAGAGCAGCTCTGAGACATCTTGCCTCAATCCGTTATCCTCATCGATCACCTGGCAGGCAGGTGGCCTGTCACAGCCACAGCAGAGGTAGCAGCCACATCCCATGCCTGATGAATTGTGGCCTCAGGTTCTCAGAGTCTTGTGCTGTTGGCAATGGTGGCTTCCAGAGCGGTTTGTAACCTCCCAGGAAAGCACAGGCAAAGTCCAACCATGAGGACAGTTCCCAGGGTCTGTGAATGCTGACTGCACCTGTATCTTGTAGCTAGAAATTGATAGTGGGCTGATTCTTTTCCATCCCTGTTGAAAACAAGTCCTGGATGCAATGTGCAAAAACAGGTAAAGTCTATGGTTCAGGCTGAAAATGGCCTTTGCCTAATAAGAGACCTGAATCTATAAAATTCTTTCAGAAAGCTGTTGCCAGCATCCTAGACTATCAAAAACCTTTATATTTACATCTGGTCAGTCTGACATTACCTTCACCTCTGACCTAGCCCCAGTACAGCACATCACTGTGTAAGCAAAGTTGCCTTCAATTATTCTTTAACCTCCTCCCAAAGTCTGCAGATCCCTCCACCAGTGCTAGGTGTTCTCATATAGGGCTATTTGTGGATAAGGTATTATAAACGTTTCAAAGGTCTGTACTAATTAACTATTGATTTATTAGTAAAATTTAAGATGTTGATATAATTGCTGTCTTCCAAGAACACATATCATTATTCTAAGATTTTCCGTTGTCTTGAGTATGACAGGGACTATAAAGTGCATAAAAGAAAAAAAAACAAAACAGAAATAGTAGGTCTGTGTGCATATTTTAAAGCCACATATTTCCTTTCTGCAATACCTCCCTGAACTTCAATTGATTTTAATCTTTTGCGTAATAAGGAAGGTGTGTAAAAGCCAGGTTCACAAATGCTATCCTCCTCACTCCACCAGCCGACAGTAAAAAGTTATGAAAATACTCATATTGAAAAAGCCTCTTTCCTTTAAAATACTGGAGCCTTGGAAAAGAGAAGTCCCTGGGGCAATAACCTGTAATCTCTGTATCATCTATTGCTTGAAAAACAAAGACAACTTTGGCAATGTGTACAGGCTCTCAATTGATTGAGCCCCACTCTGTAGAAATCTTCAAGGTGAAAGGAACTGTCTCTGGCACATCACTTCAAGGTGAAGCCCATTTTTTGTTTTCAGGTTTAAGTACGTTAGCCACTGTCAGAAGTAAAGCTGATTCCTGCCAACTTTTTTTATCTGGCTATTTACAGAGAGGTTTAGGCAATGGATTTCTTTCTCAAATATTTGTGAATAAGCAGATCAAATTACCAGTGCCTCATGAGCGATGCAGTACTGCTCCCGGGTAGCAGTGGGCAAAGGATAATCTAATCAGTCTGGCACACTTCAAGCGAAAGACCAGGAACTTAATTTGCACTATGTCACTGGTCAGAAAATGCACGTACAGTGGTTCAGTTTGTCAATGGGGCACTGTAAATCTGCTTGTTCTGGGTCATGGGCACACATTTTGCAATTACGGCAAGAAAACACACCACTGTATACAAGAGAATAGATCAGGGATGACTCTGACATTTAGCTGCACAGTATTAAGAGAAGCAGCGCTGAGAGCTGTCGTACAAGCCCTTGCTTATGCCCAGAGCAGGCAGTGCTGCTGAGTACTGAGTAATTATGGGAATATCAGGAATGCTTTCCCAGGAGCAGACCAGCATTCAGCTAGCACGCGTGACTTACTGCCAACAGACACCCACAAAACTTTCAAAACATGAACAAAGCAGAATGTAAAACAGCTATCTGTTAACTCAATACCCAATACCTAAATTTCTCCTTATCTGTTTGGTTTTGGCAATATTTGGCAGTATTTCCATATCCCTGAGACAACACTGTAATAGGACACAGGTGATGAAGTTTCATCATCTCATCTGTTGGAGTTGTGTCCTCTCCCAGTGTTAGGCATCAGAAGGTGCTAGTCAGATGTAGTCAAGGTGTGCAGCTTTTATTTAACTGACAACTGTTTAACAGAGATGAGTGTACGAAAGTACAGACTGTGCTAACACAGCCGTGGGTCTGCCCATGGGTCTACCCATCACTGAATGTTTGGAAGAATAAGGTACCTGTCTCTCTTGGATGACTTCAAAAATCTCTCCTGTGGTGGTCTCTGCCTCTGGTTCCTCTACATTTGCCTGCGATTCTGCAAAAGAGCTAGTTTATTTTCATCTAAAATAGTCTAGATTGTATTAGAAGCATTCAGTTTAAATGCCTTCAAACAATAATTCTGATGTAGCAAGTCTGTTTTTAAAAAAAATGGAAGAATAAAGGTAGTGTCCATCTAAATCAAGGTAGCCGAGTTGTATATTCAATCCATTTCAATCTTTTAAAAGCATAGAAACTTTGGAAAAAAGCAGCTGCTTTTCAGAAATATTTTTTTAATACATGAGTGCTATTGGGGGGGGAGGGGGGGGGGGGGGGGGGAGCTGAGTTAAACTGTAAACACATTCCTGCAAAAAAAGCTCAGGATTGGCAATTTTTCTAACTGAATCTGAATATAAAGAAATAAAAAGAATAAGAAAAGAGCACATGGGAGATGAGTACAGTTTCTCCCAAGATCTACACACATCCATGGCTATGAAGGACAGTACTTGTTCATTTTCAAACCCTGGGAAGGCAGCAGGGACCACCACAACTGTACTTTGGTGGTGGAGCCTTTCACAACCCTGTCCAAACTCTTCCACTTGGGATACGTGTAGCTCCCTACAGTATTTATGTATTACAAATTAAACATGATGCTTCACATGTGGCCCCATGAGAAAATACTTCATATTCAGTAAAGTGGGAATAAGGTGAGCATGAGTTTTGTGTCCTTTCTGTCATAGACTACTGGCACAGACACACCTCTTAAGCATCTGCCTCATTACAAATATTACACTCTGCATTTTTGTTACTATTTCTAGCTAGTTCAGCCCTTGCATTAAGAAAAACATACGATATTTCGATGTAACAAATTACATTGTGACTGAAAGAATCGTGAGAGAGGGAAACCTCATGTTTATAATGTTATATATTTATATTTTTGGTGCAAAATTGTCAGCATCAGCTTCTAATGGTCTCTGGCTGCCTTGAAAGCAAGCCTGATGGCATCCTGGGTATCTGGGGTTTAAACAGAACTAACTTTTCTCATTTAGGAAAAGAGAATAACCTCTCTTTAAAAGTTATACAGAGGTAAATCAAAGCCCTTCTTACAGTCCTCGCTGTACTGCATGCCCTCCTGAGGCTTGCCAGGATCACACTGCACAGTATCACAATGCCGGGCAGGCTTCTGGCCATGGCTGGGAAAACCTCACTAGCTCTTCCCACTGCTGCCAAAGCAAGAAAGTGTTTAATCCTGTAAACAGGATCCAATGCTATAATCTCTAGGTGGTTATGTTACATAAATGGATTTAAGGCATTTGAAGTCTGCTGTTGGGACACCAGGCTGGCACCTCAGCTGGTGTAAATCTCCGTAACTTCACTGAAGTCAGTGGAACTGCACCAATTCAGGGCACATTTGAGGAACTGTCCTTCAATTATTTTTTTTTTAATTTTTTTTTAAATGTTTCTGTAATCCTCAGCAGAGCAGGGACCAAAAGCATTCCTGCTCTCCAGCAGATGATCCCCTGCACAGAGAAGCCGCGGGGTGCAGGGGAGCTGCTGTGGCTCTGGCTGCCGGGACATACCAGCCACTGGCACCGTGTCCTGCCCTGCACAGCCACCCCCAGCACAGGGACCTCCAGCACTCACGGACAGTCCCCAACTCTTTTTCTGGAAGTCACTGTTTATCCCCATTTATTCTGCTGGGTCATCCCCGCAGAGGGACCAGACTCTCCACAGACACGCAAAAACCAGATCCCACGTGAATCCGGCATTAAAATTAACATCGCTGAATGCCAAATTGAGGGC
The DNA here is from genome assembly GCF_000737465.1 of Haliaeetus leucocephalus. Taxonomy (NCBI): domain Eukaryota; kingdom Metazoa; phylum Chordata; class Aves; order Accipitriformes; family Accipitridae; genus Haliaeetus; species Haliaeetus leucocephalus. The sequence continues at coordinate 2,977,567 of NW_010972438.1, forward strand.
AGCTTAAATAAAGATCCCAGAGTTCAATCAGTAAAACATCAAAAGAGCAACTGGGAGTGCAATTTATACAATCTGCCCATGGATAGCATGTATTCCTTTAATTTTTTAAAAATGTTATGAACTTTAAGTAATGCAGTAGGGAAAAGAAATCAGTAATAGCTGTCAAAAACCTGAATTTTATGGCTTCTTACACTGCAATTTAGGACCCTCAAAACCCACTCAGATTGATGGCATTTGTGAGTAAAATCTTTCTTCTATCTGGGTGTAACACTATCAGGTTAAGTTTTCAAACATTTCTTGCTCAGGTTTAAAGAGCAGCGTGGTGGGGTTGCCCCAGAGACAGAGTTCATCTCAAACTGTCCATTTAAATCTCTACCACCTGGTGCAGCTTCAGGAAGAGAAGCTCCTTTTTAAGGTGTTTCTTCTAAGAGGAGAAAACTGCTCTTGGAAACACAGTCCTTAATGCAATGTAAGGACATCAAAAAGCAGCAATTACCAAACAACGCAGCCTATCCCAAGGGTAAAATTTCAGTTTTCTTTGCTTACGGAGACTTCTGGTTCTCCACCCAGAGGATGCTGATACTTCAAACACAAACGTTATGCAAAATGTAGCGATTTGTGAACAAGCGCTTCAGATTAGACTTTGACCTAATGCAAATGGCATTTTCTATAAATGATTTGCAAACCAGCATCACTGTGACAGATAGTACAACGGTCCACTAAACCTTCCATGGCCTTCCCACTACTGTGGTGACCAAGGAGAAGCCGTGCGAGCAGCTGGCGGCAGCAGTGCCGCTGCTGACCAACGCATGGCAGCTTTCGGGAGTCTGTCCTCCCTGCATGCCCTGCGTGGAGAACTGCCTGCATCCTGTCACCCAGAGGCACTGAAGATAAATACAAACTAATTGCATCTCCAGAGATGAAATATAGCTAGTTGCCCCCCCGAGGAGGCTCTTGTTTTGCTGTTAGACAAAGGACATAAGGAAAAGCTCTGAAGAAGTGCACTGCAATAAAATGACTACAGAGATAAAAAACAAATTCAGTATCAATGAGGAGAGCAAGTCAACAGCTGACTGGAAGGAGATCATCTGTATTTCTTCAGGAGAAAGTCATCCGACCGAGGCCTATTACTTCATAATTTAAAACCAACTTACTTTCTTGTTCAACAAGAAATTACATGTTTTACTGTGTTGATATGATCCAGTGAAATAAATGCCACTACATAATGTCCACTTATGCCCAACCAGTAGGTGGCTGAAGACTTTAGAACTCCAGTGCAAACTAATAAAAGTTATTCTTTGCCATGTTTTACTACAAATAGCCCAAAATATCAGGAAGATGCCAAAATAGGAGTTGACTTGCATTACTCATCCAAATGCCAGGACCACCTGCAGCACTTTGGCAATTGGGAGACAACCAGCTCCAGGATAGGGGGTTACTTTTTCTTTTGGTAAATTACAAGTCAGAAGTTAAAAGCAAGAAAATTAACAAAAATCATGTAATTTCATTCTAGTGAAGAGAAGGCTTAATGGGTAATCAAAATAATGTGCACTGCTTCAGCAATTTTTTCATTACAATTTAAAAAAATAATGGCTTTCTCTATTTTGAAAATTAAGGATTATCCTGGACTGAGAATGCACTACAAAGAACCTCCTGATTGTTTTTTTAGATGCCTCAAAGACAAACAAGAATTTCTGTAAGCAGCCTTTTCTCTGGAACGGAGAGCTTTGGCTTTAATTTCAAGAAGTACACCACCACACTCCATAATGAAGAATACACAAAGTAATTAAAGAGAGAATAACTCTTTACAGATCACTTTGGTAGCACTCTGCTGTCTCGCCAGAGCATTGTTCTGCGAGCAGCAAGAAATCAAAGCCACGGAGGAAGTTTCTCTTGACCTGTTTGCGGTTCAACCCATCGTACCTGAGAGCGCTTCAAATGAGAAGTGCCGCTGCTCTCAGCATTGCGGCTGCTGCGGAAGTTTATAAGAGCACTGCGGAGGCAGCCAAAAATAGTTCAAAGACATGAGAATGAATGCCTTTTTTAAAACTGCTGCCTTTTTAAACATGCAAGAGATGGAAATGATAACACATAATTAATACATGTGAGAATATATAACAAAAGTAGTGCTACGCTGTCTGCTGATGCACATTAGTGGTAGCATTACTGTGCAATAGCGTAGTATAGAAGAAAGTGCCCAGCCAGGTGGATAAACAGGACAGTTTCTTTCCCGTGGGTTTGACACAGCAGTGGTTTCCTACAACAAGCACATTTGTTACCCTCAGATCTTAAATATAAACATCCTTCATTCTTCAATCATGATCTGTCTCATAGAGTAAAAAGATCTTTGTCAATGTTGGAAATACAAAACATTACTCAAACCTGGTCTTGCTTATTCTGCACCAACATAAAGTACATCCCTTCATACTATGTTGTTATGCAGTGTAGTTGTTTATAAAACTGGATCCTCCACTTCCCAGAGAAGTTTGCTTATTACTTATGAACTTAACCCACAGTGTATTTACCACACACTGCCTGTGCAGGCGACGGCTGTGGTTCCCTGAAGAGCAGCACCTGGGGGGGGCTTCCAACACTGTCCCCATCCAAATCACCTGGAGCTGGTGAAGCCTTTGCCTAAGAACTGGCCTCCAGTTCTCCATTACATTTTTTTTTCCATTCCTAGTATCCATTAGGAAAATATAATGGATTTCAATTGCAATGAACTTGTTGACTGAAGGTTGTGTGACTCGAATTAAGCTTTGCAATTCAAAGAATGTACATGAGCTACGCAATGAAAAATTTAAAAAAAAAATGTATTTTCTATACAATTGCAGCCATTTACAGCCCAGTGACAACACCTTTTGCCTGGTATTGTATGAATGAAAATATACCCCTATAAATTAGAACAGGAATTAACTGCAACAGTCAAGCCCTTAAAGTCATGTGTTAAATGCCAACTTTGCTTTGTTAGTATTGCTACAAGTTTAACATCTTTTGTCCTTTGAACTTCTATGTAAACTTTTCCTTAACTCTTTATTCAGTATAAACGTACCCTTAGCTTCTCCCAAGCAAGCAAAAGCGTGCTGGGATATTGCCACAGCAGTATTATTTTGCTTACCTCTAGAAAAGAATTAAAAGCATTTTAATACTAAAGAACAAATGTATACAGTAAAAAGTACACTGTGACCATGTTTGTATGTGTGGTAATGCAGTAAATATTTCCCTTAAATACTTCTCTAATCCCACAGATGATTTTTCATCTTGCTGGGTTTTGTTCAGTGGAAAACCTGCAAGCTCCTTCTTAAACAAACCAATTTTTTCCTCCTGAAGGAAAGGAGGCCCACCAAAGTGAGCAGTTAAGTACACGACCCACGCCCCACGGTGTGCATGCACACCCCACACCCTGTGTGGATACCACCGGTTTGCTTGGGAAACTCATTTACTCCCTGCGCTCCCACCTCCTCTCCTACAGATGTTCCGCCAACTTCCAATTCACAAAAGCAAAACCTCTTTAGAACCAAAATAAATACTAATCTTAAATTCAATGTACCCTGACAGCAAATAAGTTTGCTGTGCTTACTTCAGCATGAATAAAAAGCCTGCAAGGAGACTCCTACATAAGAGTATATTTACAAGTTCCATTACCCACTGGAGAGATTGATGTAATAAACCCATAATAAAAAGCCTTGTGTTATGGATTTCTCTAATGTTTCTTATCAAACAGCCTGTATTATCTTGGCTTGTGTATTCAATTTAAAATAGGTTTTCAATAAGTGCCTTGGAGCTAGAGGTCATTTTCACTTAGTTTTCCGACACGCAGGGATGTGTACTGTCTTTTCCTGCCCTTAGAAACTAAAAGCTGTTTGTAGCTTGGTCAAGTACAGTTTACAAAGTAGGCAGACAGATAGATTACGGAGAGCAAGAGAGGGAATATATTATCTGTATACCTATTCATATCTTACAGCTATAGCCAAAGCTACCAGAGGCACAGGCCCTGTTATGCAATTTATTTTTATTACTAAGTAGAAGGATGTAGTTGTTCCTCATGAGATAAAACCAGCACACAGAAATTGTTTTGCCACCAATTGTCACCTTATTTGTAATTCATACTGTGTGGCTGCAACACAACTGAGGTGTTTCCCATGACCTGCAGGCAGACTACCTTGGATGTGCAGTAGTTACTTCACCTTTTAGGTAGAAATAGTACAAAACGAGACAACAAATGCAGTGTTTGAAGATACATGCGATAGCTAAGCACTTGTACCTATTTATATTTTTTTCCCCAGCACCGGATTTAGCTAATAACCAATAGCTGCTAATTAGGATCCAATGCAATTTACCTTAGGACATATTTCAAATCACTGCAACATAATTATGGTAATGTTCTCCTCATTTATTAAATCATTTAAATATATTGTTGTTTTTATTTTCAGTTCTTAACCCCTTACTCAGCAATGTCCCTCACTTTGAAGCGGCTTCATGGACCTACGTACACCAATTTTTAGTTCATCTCCCTTTCACTGACACAATTTCTGCTAAAGCCTCTTGAATTAACTGTTCAGTCCCAGTACGATCCATCCACTGTAATCATGGGGCATTTCTTCTCTGATTTCAATGGACACAGGCCATGCAGCCCAGTTGTCTACTGATGTCAGAGAGAAGGAAACCGTATGGATTTTTAGGCTTTGTGTGTCAACCATCTGCAATGGCTTTTTTTCCTTGCAATCAAGTCTTCTTTTCATTAACCATCCAATAGTAGTAATAAAAGTCCACAACTCCAAGGTCTCCTTACACAGAAAGGATAAAACAGTGGTTTTTTGGTAACACTATTCTGCAGAACAAGCTGCTCAAAATGTTGGAATCAAATAAAAGCAGAGAGATACATTTAGGCAAACATGCAATAAAGCAGTTGGGTATTAAACTGAAGCCAAGACCCTTAACTTTTATGAGAACAGCAGATACCTTTGCCACCAATCTCATTGCGACAAGGGTAAAGGGCACTCAGGGGTGAGCAGCAAGCTTGCCATTAGAAAAGGTTAAAAACAGGCAGCTAACTGTACATCAGCTGATGCACTAGACAGATGGACAGCCATCTTCCCAAGGGATAGAAGATTCTTTCCAGTAACTACAGGAACACATTCAAAAATCTCTTCAAAACCTGAGGGACACTTTGAAATTAAAAAAAAAAAATAAAAAAAAAAAATTAAAAAAATGCACACCTGTGTATCTATAAAGTTCAAGCAAAGTTTCTCATCCCGTATGGAAGACAAAGTATGTACACCCACCTGCACTATGACAGCTTTAGCCTACTAAAGCTCATACATTTTTCACTGTGGTATTTTAACAGCAGCAGTGTGACTGCGCCCTTGCTGGTCTTGAATTCGTGGGTAATCATTGCATCGTAAGCATTTGGTGAAGACATCATACCATGCCTGATCTCTGCACTGAAATCACCTCTGATTAAAAAATTTGAGGTCAAACCGCACTGTGAAGCTTATGCACATGTTGCATGCCACATTTACTGCATGCTTCAAGTGACATTAAATGAAGACACCATTAAACATTTAATGGTGCCTTTCTCACAGTGGCAAACAACGCTTCACCTTCTTTTTTATCCACCAGACCGTAATGACATGTTCCTGACTGACATTCCTGCTCCGAGTTAACAGATTCTCACCCACCAAAAAGGTCCCAGGCTCCTTTACATGCCTGCACTTTCACTATACTGAAATATCACTTTAATTTCAGGTTACAAAGTATCTTGTTCTATCCTTTTATAATGACTCATCAATCCCTTTGTTTTTTCCTCCATGGCTAACAGATCTCTACTCCCAAACTCAGAATAAGCTGTAAGGGTAACTGGGAAGCAGGACTACGACCTGTATGTCTCTCACATGCTGGGAACAAACTGCCTTCAGCACATTTACATAGATACTTGGCATGCTGACTTTCAGCCCTGGTAATAACTCCTGAGCACTCTCACAGCCCAAGAGCTCTCCATTCAGCTTCGGCTGTTCTGAAACTGGAACCTTAAGTTTGAAAACATGAAGGAGTAGCACAGCGATCGATGGAAAGCCTTTCAGCCACACGCCTGGCAGCAATGACTGACACTCTTCACATAGATTTTATAAGCAGGGATTGTGCCAAGCTATTTCCTGATTCAGAGCAAAAATGGAACTTTTCTTGGACTATGTCTGCAAACCGCCCCCCCTCTGTCTAGCTAATAAAGTTGCAGAGGTCTACAAGAAGCTGCTAAAATTATACGCTTCTGTACCTAACAAAGTGGTGGTGTTTTCACCAGTGCCAAACACCTCCCTGTTGTGTTGAAATGTGTGGAATTTAGGGCATGTTAACACTTCTTAAACCAGGTCCCTCTTCTTATTTTTTGCTTTTCTGCATTTCTGAATACAGATGTGAGAAGTCAAGATAGTCAAAATGATCAACAGATTTCTTTAATAAAAATGCTCCTACTTTGAGTGAAGTCTCCATGACTGACAATGAAAATCAGTGGAGAACAGTCAATCCTCCTCATGCTCACAAAGTCCACTAATATTCTGCAATGAAAATTATACACAGCCTTTGGACATCTACAGACCTTAAGCAGGACTCCTGGACTCCTCAGCACAGGAAAGACATGGACCTGCTAGAGCGCATCCAGAGGAGGGCCATGAAGATGATCAGAGGGCTGAAGCACCTCTCCTATGAAGACAGGCTGAGAGCTGGGGTTGCTCAGCCTGGAAAAGAGAAGGCTTTGGGGAGACCTTATTGTGGTCTTTCAGTACTCAAACAGGGCTTACAAGAAAGATGGGGACAGACTTTTTAGGAGGGCCTGTTGCAATAGGACAAGAGGTAACGGTTTTAAACTAAAAGAGGGTAGATTTAGACTAGATGTAAGGAAGAAAGCTTCTACAATGGGGGTGGGGAAACACTGGCACAGGTTGCCCAGAGAGGTGGCAGATGTCCCATCCCTGGAAACATTCAAGGGCAGGCTGGACAGGGCTCTGAGCAACCTGATCTAGTTGAAGATGTTCCTGCTCATTGCTGGGGGATTGGACGAGATGACCTTTAAAGGTCCCTTCCAACCCAGACTATGGTTCTATGGTTTTATGATAAGGAGGATGCTTAAAAAGCCTAAATTTGCATTTGCTTTGGTCAGCTTAAATAGACCCTTATTGTTTTTATAACAGAGGTTAATTTTCTTTTGATTGCCTTTTTCCATGTTATTTAATAGCCTTTAAAAGGAAGAGGATGCTCAGGACCAAGTTTTAATGCAACATCTTGAACAAATTATAGTCAAAGAAAATTCAAATCCTTGATAATTTAAGTGTTATTTTTTCTACTAATGTGAATCCAACCCTAACAAATTAAAACAGGAAGAATTAATTGGATATGCAAATAAGATTATTCAGTATATAAATCTAATTACATACCAATTTGCTTTAACGGCATGAAAAAGAAAAAAATGTTCTTTGTAAATTGATTGTTTTAAAAACCACCTGTAGCACAACAAAGTGGTAAGGCTGTATCTTAAAGGTACTTATTGTCAGCATTAATAAAACAAGGTACTTTGAAGATCTTGTCAAGAGTACCTTTTTAATGGGCACCCTGCTTAGTCTTCTGATTTACAATATTCCATTATTAGTTTTCAAACACATACCAAAACAGTGCCTCGACTCCTGTCCTTCCCCTCAGCAACAGACAGATGCAAACAAAACAGGCTGATCCTGGAAACATTAGGTGATTCTCATCACAAACCCTGACTTTTCTGTGATGATGCAGACTTATATTCCTGCTTGACCGCAGAAAACGAGCAACACTGAATCTGCAGGCTGGGGTGGCATCAGAGACAAAGCAGACCTTGCCAGCAGTGGTCATTCAGCAGCTGCTGGCTGCACCACGCGCATACTGACCCCTTTCAGGTTTCTCTGTCACCTCTGGAAAACAAAGAGGGACAAAGGAATAATTAGCAGAACACCACACTGCAGTGAGGAAGATTTCTCCAGGGGAAAGAAGCCTGTTAATTCTGAGCCTTTTGTGTCCAAGAAACAAATTACATAGATAGTCAATTTACTTCTTTGAATAACTACTTGTCAGTAAGAGTAAAAATTATAAATGAGATCACTGGAATTGATTAAGATACAGAATAGCTGACACTGTAATTAGTGCCCAGTGTGCCATCTCTGATAAAGGATCCCAATCACCCACTTTCATTGACTGTACATTGAATTTTGTCATCTAAGTCTGGTTCCTTGATTCACAAATTTGGCATCTAAAATAATCTGCAGTATTAAAACAGCATTAAAAATCCGCTCCAAAGAATAAGAAAGGGAATATAATGTTTACACTGCTACAGCAAGCATTACGATCACCTTATCAAAAGCAAGGTGTTATTACTACAGAAAAATAATTTGACTATACTACAAAATACTGAGACACATTAAACAAAATTAACTTATGGCCATAAATGGTCAAGCGAGCAGGAGTTTTCATGAGAAAAACTCCTTGGAAATGAATGTGAACTCACAAATAGACTAATTTAAGATAATAAAACTATCTGTGACATGGGGGGATATGGGAGGTGCTACCTGGTTCACTACTGCTACTGATAAGAAAAGTTGATGCTTCTGAGACTGAAAATTCTCATAAAACTGGTGACTAAACACCTCTGGCCATCACCGGGAGCAAAATCCCTCTTTGTGATGCCCCGCAGAGCTGCATCCGCTCCCCCAAGAGTGCCAGAATCCAGGAGAAAGCAGCCAACTTGCAAGAGTAAGCAATGTACGGATTGCTTTGCAGCAGAGCATCTTCCAATTTCTACTCTGTCTTCCTGGGCATCCTGATTTCGTTGTGTCCAATTTAACTCAGATGAGGTTCCCCAGTACATGGTTATCAGTGGGGAAGGCAGTTAATGTCATCTTGTACCTGTAGGTTTATGAAAGCAGCAGCTGTATCCAAATACACCACAATCACTTTACAGGCATCGTCTGCTCCGGCTCCATAGGTAACGTGTCAGGGCTGAGTGTTGGAAATTGAATAATCACTGTACGCACACACCGCAGCCTTACTTCGGGTAAAAACTAACGTGATCTTTAATATGGCTGATCCTCCAGTAAAGGATGCACACCACAGAGGATTACGTTTTTTATCGCTATATCATAGCTTCTTTAGGGAAATGAGACAGCTTTCTAATCAACCAGCCCCCACACACGCACCCCTACACTCCTGTTTTGAATGCATGTGCTGAACCATAAACACCTAATTCTGAATCATATTCTCAAGCAGGTTGTGGTTATGCTTATCCTCATAAGTATTCTTCTTGTTTTCCAATACAATACAAATAAATAATGGTTTATTGACATCTACTTTTTTATTGCTCACATTATTGAAAGAAAAGACTCAAAAATCCTGTAGTTTTTCTTTCATACCTCTGCATTTTAAAGGGTTTTATGGTACTTAAAAAAACCTTTTTTTAAAAAAATAGACTTTTAAAGAAATTTGCGAGGCCTTGTCTCTTTCTACAATTTCTCTCCTGCAGGGAGATCTGATCTCATTTTTAATGGAAATGGTGAGATTTACAAATGAGCACAGTCTGCCACGCAGCCTGAAACCTCACACCCTTTGGCACTCTCCCTGGGGCAATTTGGTCATCTGCCCCTGTTACTGTCTTCTCATTGCGTTTTGTTCTTCGTCTGTCTGCCTTTTGGGGAAGTGCAATGAATCAAGAATTAGTGACTCTCTGGTATAAGTCCAAACAAGCAAACATTTGTAGGTACACATTTTCATGACTGTAAGACAGTTGCAAAATAAGCAAAAATAAATTCTCACAAGGAAACTACAGTCCCAGCAAACTAAGCTGTGCTCCTATCCGCGAGAACACTCTCCCGGTGCTTAGTTACAACATGCTTCGCTTTCAGAGGATTGCCCTTGCACTGCTATAGATTAGCATTGAAAATAAATGCAGAAATTTGGTGAACACAGGGGGTTTTTGTCACTTAAAGTCTCTATGTGGAATTTGTTTGCGGCATTTATTGTATATTTTAGATTGTATTAATAATGAAAGATAGCTCAAGTTAAGCATTATACAGCTACAGAGATGCTGGTAACATTCACATGGTTTAGCTAAGACATTTTTCATTTAAGTACAGACTGGATGTTAATACATTTGTATAGTGAAACTAATACATTTTTTATTACTTTAAATGCTATATGGGCAGCTGCATAGTAACTAATGAATTTACATGAGATCTTCTGAAGTCTTTAGAAACAACTTAAATAGTTTTTAAACTACTATGTTCTCCTGTTCACAGTAAACAACGATAGCAAGGGACAAGACATAAGTCCTGCACAGTACGTCAGCAGGGCTTCCTCTGTGTCCTCAAGTACAATTAAGCAAAGTGGTGGAAAATGCTTTGCTGTTTTCTCTAAATTTTTCCACTTTTCCACTGCCTCCCCTGGCTCTGCCAGCGGCAACCAAGGGAGCTCTTGGGTGTGCACACTAGCAGTTTAGTGCACTGGAAGGCGTTTTTCTAGCTGTGAATTTGCCTCGTTTCTACACTCAGAACCTCACTGCAGGCACTTGAGCTCCTCACGGTCCTCCTGCTGTCCATGCACCCAAAGTACACACCAAGAACCAGCAATGGCTCAACCTGTGCTACCAGTAACAACGCCACATTCACACACAGTGCTGCGACCACAGCAAACAGTGTCAAACAACCCTCGTCCTTCTCTTTGTGCTGCACCAGTTGGTCACACAGGCAGGAGGGACCGGAGCCCAAAATACGGAGCAGCCTCCCGGGCAGCGCACCCTGAGACCAAGAGCCCCTCTGCTCTCTGCAGCACTCCCAGGTGCCACAATTCTATTTCCTTCACACACACAAAAAAAAAGTTTCAGAAGAATACAAAGAGAATTAAGCCTGACAAAATCACAATAAACATTAATGCAAAACTTCAGCCTTTTGGACACAGCTTTCCTGCAGGAAGCTGTTTTTGCCACAATCTCCGTCTTGCTGATTATTAAGCACACAAAGAGCTTGGTTTTTGTAATTTCACTGATTTGGACTGGCACAGTTTATCAGCTGACACATTAAAAATGCTCGCTCTTTTGGTTTTTTTAAGCAATGTTATGACATCTCTCAAATTACATAAAATCCTCGCTAACTGCTGTATTTTCATGCGTCTTCTCCTAAATACTTTTAGAAGAAAGCAGTAAAATGCCAGAGAATGTCTACACTTAAAAATAAGAAGAGGTGGTTAAGTTTTACAAGTAATTGGATGTCACATTAAGGAAAGATAAATTAAAAAGTGTTAAAAGCCTCTGCCTTCATTTTAAACACAACACCTTACAAGAACTGTAAATGCTACTGCTGACTCTAACATGTAAGACCTAACAGGCTAACAACCTTTTACGAATCAATCCTGCAAAACACTGACAGGCACATTTAGCTTGTATTGCTGAGAAAAACCAACGCTATAAGCACATTTTGTATACAGCAAGCATGTTTCAAAACCAGCACAGCCACACCTGCACAGAAACACTGACAGGTGTCGGAACAAACTGAAATCTTGACTTCAAATAAATTTTTAAAAGCTTGGTTCAACACCACTCAAAAAAAATGAGAAACACAGCAATCGGACTATTACTGCCTGCAATGATGCCATTAGAACATCCTTATTCCAGGAATAACTACCAGTACCCAAAGGCTAAGGTGAAGATTTCTCTTCCCCAAATCCCACGTCAGATTCCCATCTCCTGTGCTTTTACTTGGCTTGGTTATGCATCTCCTGACCTTTTCAAACTGTCCAAGCAGTGCTGCATCATCAGGACTTCATTCCCCAGACATGCTGTACTCCACTGGCACATGCTACAGATGTCTGCAGCTGCAGACTCACGTGAAGTTGGGCCTAAACTCTTGCAGCCCTGCCCATGGTTTCTTCATCTCCTGCCTCTGGGCTGCACTGATTTCTCAATCTGCTCAGGATGGTCTAAACACTAAACATAACAGTGTGCTGAAGACAAAGGTGACCTGCTTTCTCTCTGGGTTTGATCTGATTCCTGAGGACATTCATAGACAGAGAAAGTATATTTTGTTTGTTTTTAAAGCAGGATCTCATTGATTTTCAATGTAATTTCTACTCCAGAATGGAAATCACTATTTTTGGGGGAGAAGAAACAAAACATCGTGACCCAGCAATTCAGCACTGAGACTACACAATATAGACAATTCCCTGTGTCAACTCTTGCAAAGCATTTTGATGGTACAAATGAGCTCTAAATCCTTCATCAGTGTAACATCCAAGTCTCCCCTTTCCTGCACCCTATACTGTTTTAATTAACGTGAGTAGTACCTGTCAAATGTTGCTATTTCATGATGAGTGAGATAATTGTATGCTTTGCCTCACAAAAATCTTCTATCCTTTATATTCATTTGCATGCATGTACATTTTAAAAAGGAGACATTAGCCATGTGCTTTAAATGTGGTCTGGATTATAAAGTAGCAGGTAAAACCGAGCACAGAATGCCTCTTTTAGTGCTTTTCAGACATGGATATAATTTTAAATAGCTGTACACATTCTTACCTAGTTTGTACTACACATGTGTAGTAGCATCAGCTCTGCCTTTTAACTCCACTTTCCTTTTAAGTAACTTTGGTTGGGTTTGCAGCGTTCCTATGCTTCATCAGCGCCAATACACAGCTTGGTCCCTTTCACTCCCTGTCCCCAGGCCCCATGATGTAACCCAGGCGCACTCTTACTGCTTCTCTCTTGTTGCCATTTCACAAGGGTAAAGCTCCAGTAATTCATCATTCATACGCCACTCCTGCAGCCAGAGTTGCAGAAGAGAACATGTTTGTAAACAAACATCCATCACAGTTGTTTGCACGAGTCTGTATTTTCTTGCCCTTTAACCTTTTTTTTTTTGCTCACTGCTGTTTTGATGAATACAACTGTGTTTGAGTAACCATCACCCAGTGCTGCACTGCAATTAGTACCAAAAGTGATGCTAACCAATTACGAGATTATTTAGTGATTCATAAGCTGCAGAAAATATTTAGCTAGTGGTGAAATACAGAAATCATGTAAAAGAACAGTAAGACAGAGGAAACCAGAAGCAGGATGGCAGAACATGGAAATCCTGTGTCATGAAACATGAGCCAGCTGCTCAGCTGATTTAAATTGGCATTCTTTGGCAGAAGTCAATATAATGACTTGCACTATTGGAGGACTGGGGTTATATGTCAGGTCTGACAAACCTTTCCTTTCTGAAGGAGCACAGGGGATGCAGGACCCTGCAGAGAGCGATGGGGAGGGCTCTGCTGGGCCCACAAGGCTGCTTTCTGGACAAAGCAAGAGTCTTTCCACAGCAAATCTGCACAAACTCAAGCTGTTCAGCTTAACCCACTTGCATCAGTGCTGATCTGATACACAACTCTGCATAAAAATACCGTGTTGACCAAACATAGGCAAAACATCTGTTGCACACATTGGTGCTGATCCTACAGAGCAAACTCAGCATGTACCTGTATGGCTGGAGCTTTGACAAATTATAAACTCACGTTACAAAGCCACTTCCTAGTTCTGGGAGCTTGTGAGACAGGCATATTAAATGAGCAATAAAATGCAACTTAATGGGGTCGATGTTAAATTAGTTTCAATTATCAAACCCCATTTTAACAAAATGAATGCCTGGCTTACATCCAGGATTCACATAATTTACATGGGAAAGCGCTAGGTTCTCTCTCCTCCTGCTAACTGATGGCATGTCACTCCTTTGCCTTTCATTAGGGAGTAACTTCTGTATTCTACCCTAAGTACATGAACATACCAACAAAACCGAGAAAAAAGAAAACATGCAAGTTTGTGCAGAAATGCAGTAGAGATCAAGAAATGTGACTGCTAAACTTGATGAAGCAAAGTCAGTATTAATAAACTGTGGAAAATTCTATGCTGATTATTTTCCAATTAGTTGTTTGAAGACTGTTATTACAAGGATATTACAACAACTAAGGAAATACACAGAAAAACTCTGCTTTTCACTAAGAAAAAAGAGGACACATGCTTTATAATATGCACTATGCTATTTAGACCTTGAAAGTAACTAAAGGAAATGCCTTGCAGCTGTACACTACATATGCTGGAAACTAGCTATCCTATTTTGAAATGAGTAGCTAACATTAGTGAGGACAGATTAATAAGGATGCAGCGCCTGTCCTCCCTCCCTGGAAAGGGCACCCACTCCGCCCAGTGTCAGTACTCACAATCACATATGAAAAAACTGAGAATCTGCAGAGTTTTTTCCAATCTATAAAATGAGACACATAGCCATTACCGATAACTGTTCTTGGCCACTTGACTTGAGAGTTGCAGCTGGGCTTCCTGACTCAGAAGAGGCATCATCTTTCTATTGCTACAGAGAGCATTTTTATTCTAGTTGAGGAATACATATTTTAGTAACACTTTGATTATGTGCTGCACTGCCTTTCAGACTTGTTTTCTCTCCCTAAGTACTTCAAAATGTTCCTAACCCAGAGGGACTGAAGAGAGCCAACACACACATACATACACACAATGGCAAAAGCATCTTCCAGCTCCCTCTCGTCTAGGTGCCCTGGTTATAGCTGGACTCCTCTGGCCATCCTTCAAGACCCTATCAATCCCTCTCCCGCAACTCTCCCTGTTTTGACATCCATAAGAAATTTTTGGGAGTCTTTTTTAATTGTTCTTTCAGAGCTGTCACATTAGCCATCATTTCTATACTGGCAGATGTACCCTTCCTCAGCCTGCATGCTGGTCTCACATCTCTGCCTCTTTCAAAGATACTTCTTCCCTCAGGAAGAAAACAGCAAGAATGAAGCTTGTCTCTCCTTAACCCTTTCTTCCTACCTTTTTTTTTTTTTTTACTTTAATTGGCAGTCAGTATCATCCCTTTCAGTTATGTTTTCAATTTCAGAGTTGCCTGTATTTACTTTCTCTGGGTATGGTCAAAGTGTACTTGAGCATCAACCAAAGCATCGGATCTGCATTACACATTCAAGGGGATCACAAAATCGTGACAAATGTGCAAGGTAAAACAACATGATACCTCAGTTTATTGCCAAATCACCACAACCTGGACTTCAGCAGTAAAGCTCAAAAATACAACAATGCCATTATTTGTTTCATATATAATTCCTCTTTTAAGGGACATTATAAAAGACAATCTGATATAGGTTACTTGACACCAAGAATTTGGAAACAATTTTTCCGTAGCCAAGAAGTGCATATTTCTCATCTTCATTCCACCCGTGCATCCAGCCGCCTCAAGCCCCTTTTTATCTTGCTGTGTCTTCTGCATTACTCCCTGCTTTCATATCTCAGAAAGCCCAACCATCAACCTGCCTTCTTTCAAGTCCCTCTTTAGATGTCTTCTAGTAAAGCCCACACAGCGCGAACTCAGAAAAAATACCATTTCACGTGGACCATATGAAAAATGGAAGGAGAGTGAATGCTACAGGAATAAAGCTTGATTTGGCTCTCAGCGAGTGTTTCATGTTTTCTGTTTACACAGACAAAAAGTTTGCAGGGGCAGAAATAAATTATTCTTGCAAGTCTCAGTGAACACCCATTATATTATCCTCTTTTCACAAGTAAAAACAATGGTAATACTCTGAACTTTGTCAGGGATCTATTTGCATCCATGAAGGCTTGGAAGGTACAAATTAAAAGATGGTACAGCAGGTATTTCAGACACAAAGAGGAAGCCATCTAAATTCATGCAGTACTCAACATACACTGGACAGAGTTCAAACAAAGCTTTCTCAGACGGACTACGTTGTTTCTTTTCAGCTATGCAATGTGGACATGGCATGTTTTATAAATGACAATTTCCCTTAAAACAGATGCAATTTCATACATTTAAACTCAGAAAAGTGGAATTAAGACACATCAATATATTAAGATAGATATATTTTTCATACTTTCACTGACAACTGGAAAGTTTAATGAAGTTGAAAGTCACCAACTTCAGCTGAAGATGCTGACTGCTGGCTGGTTAATTAGTTGCCTGTCTCAGTGATTAGCAACTTCTTCAGAACGCGATTATAAATGGTTGTAATGCTTGCCTTGCTTCACAGCCTAATTAATATGATATAGACTATTTAACAATTGTGTCTTAGTTTGATTTATGAAGCTAAATATGTATATTTTATTGCAAAATAAAAAAATTCAAATACATAAGGAAAAGCAAATTGAAGCACTGAAGTGATAATGTGCAAGTTTCGCTTTTTCATCATAATATACAGGAAAACTTTACTAAAACTTGCAATAATGAGTCAGTGCAGCCTATCATGAGTATATCCTTAATTTCAGAGCACAGACTGTCACAGCATTTGACAAACGCTTCAATAAACCAGCATTAAACAATGTTCAGATGAATAAGCTGCACTACAGCATTCTGTGCTCTATTCATTAAAAGCAATATTTACTGTGAGCAGCCCACTTACTTGCCATAGACTGACTTTGAGCACAAACTTGCAAGAATACATAAGCATCTGTTCTATGTAATGGCCCAAATCCTATAAGACCCGGAGCACTTGCGACAACCAGTGCCTAGCTGCAGAAGGCAACATGCATTTTCATAAGAGACCCTACAAAATCATGCAGATGTAGTGAAGAGCCTCACTTTCTGTATGGTAACATTAGCCAGCAATGCTCTGTCAGCCTATTTACACATTTAGCTGTCAGTAAAGGGTAATTCTGCTATTGCCCACATTTATACTACTATAATTATCAAAGTTGAATTGACCCTTTCCCCTTTTATTCCATTTGGATGACCACCCTTGACTGCTGCTTAGCTGAAAGACCTTTATCCAAATAATAATGATTGCTGCCAACATCATTTTCAGTCAGTTAATGCTCCACTGCACGAGGTAAGGGCAGAAGGCAAAACCAAGGGATTTAACCCCACAAGTCTGAGTGGAAACTAATGGTTCCCCCAGTGGCTCCTGTTACTATTCTAAATGATGAAAATACCCATGAAAGTGTGGAGAAAAGGAAAAGAAATTTTGTACCTATGCAGGGCAGTGTCAGGGGATGAAATGTTTACACAGAGGCAGGTTTCTGACTAGTTATGCCAGACTTTCCCCAGCAATTGAAGACAAACAGCAGTAAACACAAGCTCCAAACCTGAATCTCAAGAAGTGCGAGAACAGGGTCTTGCATGCAATAAATACATGTACCATTATTTCTAAATATACACTGTAGCCCAGTACTGCAGTTCTCAGACCACACAAAAATGCAGTTGTCTTAACTCAAACCCCACAGACAGAGACAGCAACAAGCCCCAGTGCCCAACCTGGCAGGTTTTGCATTGCACCGCATCTCTTACCTTCTCATTCTCCTCAATGACCACAGAAGCATTACAAAATGAGGTCCCTTTCCAATAATATTTAGATTTTCTAAGAATCATACAGTATTTTATCTATAAAGCAATAAACTAATCACCTCAAATTTTGCCATAAAACTTCATTTTTATTTGCAATAAAGCAGTATTTTGGGTCCGTATTCTCCCTAATTTGATAGATGCTTGGAGAAGTAGGTATTTTTGTAAGTCCCTAAATGAGATTTAATTTCAATACCTACACACTAATTCAAATGCAAAGAAGCTAAATTGAAAAGAGGCATCATATAAAACACACAGGGGATCAATACGCAGCCAGATAGTTGGCACATCTGCTTATAAAAATGTCTGGATAGTCTCTGTTTTATTTAAAGTGCATCATCTTACCTCAATAACTTTTGAGAAGATGTAATTAAACTTGCCCAGATGGACTTGTGAGTTAAACAGAAAAACATAATATACCTAATCATCTGCTTGTAAAAGAGAAATGAGAAAGTTGCATTGATATGGCCTCTAACTTTATAATTTAGGAAATTATGGCCTAAATCAGAGTCAGGTCACATCTAGTGAGGGCTTCACTGCTGCCAGATGAGCAATGTAAGATGGATACAGTCCTCCTGTGAGGTGGAGTCAAATCCTCTGCAGTCACAGAAAAACTTGGCATATAATCCCTAAATAAGCATAAATTACATAATGGCATACATTGTCTCAGCTCCCCTGTACAGCTATGTACAGTTGAGTGATACTGTAGAATCCCACTTTGGCATCTAAAGTCTTCTGGTTTCAGTTTAAATGAGTTGTTTCCCACTTCGGATTTAATCGTTCTTATCCCAGTGCCCTCTTGGCTCTAATAATTCTTTCCCTCTGAAGTTTCTTCCCCTTTCACTCTTTATTTCCCTAGTTTAAACCATCATCTTTTCATCTCCAACTTCAATTGCTTCATGGTAGAATTACATGTCCTCTGGCTTCAAACCTCTGTACTATAATACATAGCACCATATCATTATTATTGTCACCCATTACAACCATCACCACCTCAACAGCATCTTCAATTCTGTTTACACATTTATATGTATTAAGGAAGCTTTTGCCCATCCTTAGAGACAGTCTAGGCTTACCCAGGAAACACAGCAGACTGGCATTACAGAATGAAAAGAAATAGGCAAACGAAGTTTGTAGCAGGGTTTCCACTGCAGCAGCAAACTTTGACAGGCTTGGAGGAGAAGACAAGGGCTGATGCACTTGGCAGTGCTGATGACCCCACTTCTTTGACTTTTCAGCCCAAACTGAAATGAGAAGAATTTTAATTGTACAAAATTTGTAGAACTGGCATTAGAGTTATGCTTTCTGGCTTGAGTTCAAGACCCTTGAGCTCTAATCAGCAACAAAAAGTACAAGGAAAGGACCTTTCCTGGCAGGACTCCAACACAAGTGCTAAGGAAGGGAAGAGACCTCTGCCAGCTCCTGCATTGCTTCCATGGCATGTCTCGGGATCCCATACTGCCAACCATTATCCACAGCAAACTAACGCTGTCTTCACTTCACCACTTACAGCTGTTCTTACCTCAAAAGCCTTTACTTTTACAGCAGCATGTCCCATTAACACCACAGCTATCAGCTATAGCAAAACCGTCCCCTGACACAGTGAAAGCACATTTAACACAGATCAGTTTAACCATATTCAACAGACCATAATGTTGCTTGGGACACAGGTGGAGTTGACACTACACTCAAACCAATGGTTAACCATCTTAGGCAGCTGAACATCACAGTGGAATCCAGACATTGCCAGGAAATGGATAAAATCTAATTCCATGACTGTTAAAAAATTCACAGAATTTGCCACAGCAAGGGCTGTCCCCCCTGCAGAAGTGACCTGTATCTTCGCCCAAGCGACCCGTCTCCACCCCACCATTTACTGTCCTCTCCTGCTGGCAGCAGTCAGCCCCAGCTGCGACTAAGAGCAGCCTTTTATTCCAAAGAATGCCTTTTATTCCAGCAAATGCCTGTCCAAAGCCCTCCGCGGTAGTAACTATTCAGCACTGCCTTTTATTGACAATTTAAAGCACGCTTTTAGGCAGCTTTTAAAAACTTTTCTAAAGGAAGACCAGTGCACTCATGGCAATAATCTCTGGCAGTGCATCTGCTCAGATGGTAAGGTTATATGAAGTTAAGTATTTGGTTTTCAGTGGAAAACCTGTAACTCACAGCTAGCACACCGTGTTGTTGGTGTTACATCACCACTCTCCTGGGACCTCATCACCCACCGCTATGGCGGCAGGCATAATCTTTACGCATCCTCGGTAGAACCGCGACACGAAGCTGTTGTTACAATCAAAACTTTACTTTAAGCTGGACCCTGCGCAGAGCCGGTCGTTTCACAGAACTTGTCCCCGAGGCCCTCTGCAGATCAGGCCTTTTTAACTAACGCCTGAAACCCTCTGCAGATTGGGTCCCTTTAGCACATCACCCATAACTCGAGCTCAAAGGACAGGTACAAAACTCACTCAGCCCTCAGCAGAGGCACAGACCGGAGACGCGACGCACAGCGCCCACACCGCCGCCATTGCGGCCGCTCGCCCCTGCTGCCCGCTTTTATCGGCAGCGCGTGCTCTCACGTGTCCCTCTCCTGCCACGTCTCTCGTCCTGATTGGTCCGGACCCCTTTAAAGCAGAAGCGGGGACGTGAGCAGCTCGCCCACGGCTAATGGCCGCCAGCCCACAAGATGGCGCACCCGGGGTGGGGAGAAGGGGGCCCCGGCCGCAGCTCTTCCTGAAGCATTTGAAAATAGCGGGAGCTTAAAGTGAACAAAAAAACCCCCCTCGAGTAATTCAGAAAAAAAAAACCCCAAAGTATGAAGGGCAAGACAGATCTCATCAGCAAAGGCCTTCTCCAGTGAGCTTCCGTGACAGCTTACTGAGTGCCACAAAGCCAAGGGCTGGGTCGTGTTTGAGAAGTAATTATATTAATAGGAGTCCTTCGGTGCTTTATCTGTTCCAAGTGCTATGCAAACATTAATTAGGCAGCCGGGTACAGAAATGCAAAGTGCTGCAGAACTGACCAAAATATAAATTAATTAATTATGAAACTGCAACAGATTAATCATTTCCCAGCTACCCCTAACATCAAAGCACCAGTCGTGGGAGCTACACAGCACCAGAAAAAACGCTGAACAAATTGAATTGCTGCATCGTTTATAGAAGACCATCATTTAATATGTACAACAGTACTTCTTGGTTTAATTATTTATATTCAGACATGAAATTAGCAGAATTTCTTCTGTACGTAACCTACATCTGCTTGGATAGAAGCATGAATTCAAATAGGCCTGTGATTATTCATCTTTGTACGAATTTTGAGTTTTAATTTTTAACAGAGCTGGATGCCTGATTTCATTGGAATGTATTGATATAAATTATGGTGATTTTTGTCTAACAGTGGAAAACACTTGACTATATATTGGGGGGTTTTCCCCATGGATTACATAGCCATGCTCTAAATATTCTGGTCTGAACCATGGCTGAGGTATTGGTTATGCTGTATCACCATGTGACAAAAGGAGAAAGAATGTCTGGACAGGCATTTATAAGAATATTTTGCTGCAAAAAGTAGTCTGGGAAAAAAAAACCACAACAACAAAACCAAACCAAAACACCACCAAACTTGCCACATTGAAAATAAGCTCTACAGAAATATTTCTCTTTTTTTTTCCAACTTCTGCTATTGTGTGCATATTTCTAGATCAGAAAATGGCATTTTTTTGGCAGATGAAAGGTGAAACAATGCTTTTGTTCCACCTTAATAAAAATATGATAGAATTTGATATTGAAAAATATGATGCTGTCTCTGGATTTGAAGAATTAAGCGCAGGTGTTGCTGGGATATTATGACACCAGGAACAGGCTTCCCTGTAGTGACAGCCAGCAAAAAGCCAGTCAATAAATACCATTCTAACCCGCATTCTGATGTTTAAAACAATGTATAAACTTTGCACGTGCGGTCTTCTCCATATGAATTCATCTTACCTTTTCAGATGTGACAGGCAATACAGCTAATGTCTAATTCGGGATACCTGGACAATTGTGAAACTTTAGCTTTTCACGTAACAGAGTGTAGACTTGTACAGAAATTGCACAGTGACCTGTATATACCACTCTGAGGGAGCAACACAGGTATTTCTAACTTTCAGGATCAACTTCTATGTTCCACTAAAAAATTGCCAGCAATCTTTGTGCAGCCCATTTAATCTGTTGCAAAACAAAGGCTTACACAGCTGGGAGGCTTCATGAAGAAGCCAAGTTAGCAGAGAGAAAGAACAGCATTTCCTTATTCATTCAAATCAGTGTAAAACAAATACTAGATTCTGTATTTTGGCTTGTGCTTTCTGGAGCTACTTCAGTCACTGCTCCAGGAGCGTTGAACAGATACAGCTGCAATAGCACTTTCCCTTTGACAAAACAAACTTGTTGAAACAGAAGCATTATTATAAAGCTACAAGACGAATTTGTTTATTCAAGCTATTGTGTTTACATGGTGCTTGCTAAGAAAAAAGGAAGGCCAGTCTTGCTGGCTGGTGTGTTTGTTGTGAGCAGAGATCTTTCTTTTTAAATGGCAAGAACAAGCAGAAGGCCAGAAACTAAAGCCTCCAAGAAAAAGCTGAGACTGAGATCAGGGACAGGAGAGCAAGCCAGACTCCAGTTGCATGCATGACACAGCAGAGAATAAACACTTCTCAAAAGCTACTAGGTTCCTTTTTTGTTTTCTGTCAAAATGTGTGTGGATCTTCATGGGTTAAACTACATTATAAAATATGCATATGCACACTCAGACAGCTAACGCATCTCTGTGACTGCAGCTCATTAACATGCAAATATGACTTCAACAGTGAAACTCACTGCTACAGGAAGTTAATGAGGCAAAGAATTGCATAAGAGTCACAAAAATACAGAAAATTTCCTTTCATACTTGTCCAGCACATTACAGGCATACGAACCATGTCCCATCTTCATTAACACAAGTCGGTTTGGCTCATCCTGTGCAATGTCTTTTGTTTCCCCATCACTGTTCCCAGGCTGTACACAAATGCGTTTCAGGCTATACAACAGCTATGTGGGGCTGCCCAAGAGAGAGCGTTTGTTAACGAAGTCACGACTTGAAGAGCTGTGTGTTATTTTTCACAGCCTATTCTGCCTCTCATCTTACTCTCCAAAACTTAAAATTATCACCACCACAACTGTTATTTAAGGAATCTGACAGGCCTAACAAATCAGAGTTATTTGGCACCAAAGGAATAATTTGCAGTTACTGCTTCCCAGAACTGACACCTGAAGAAAAGACTCCTGAAAATATAATGAGAAACCCTGAATTGATATACATCAACTATCAAGTCCAAAGAAAGCATCGTTGGCTTTTATCCATGCAACCTCAGAACAACCAGCGAGAAACGTAGTCTGAAAAATATGGTCCCAGGTTGGGTGATGGATTGGAAGGGGATGGTAAGCTCAGAAAGACCTTTAGCAGTGCTGGTGCCTTTTTGAGGGAGGCTGGAGAGCTCCTGAAATTATTAGTAGATTTGCACCTCCAGGTAGCTGGTTTAAGTACGTCCCGGGATTGATCTAGCTTTCTACCCGAGTGTTTTATCCTGCTGTGAAGAACTGTAATATCTGAACACCCAGTACGTAAAATCAATAGCAATATCCCATGCGGACTGTGAACAGCTCTGGCACGTCTTTCTTCTCCTGGCACATTGGCAGCAGCGGATAACTGGTACCCTTAATGACACATTTAGATACTCAAAGTGCTTTGGGTTTGACAGCTGTTTAATGGCTTGAATGATATGAGTTTGGAAGTTTTCATGCAATTTCTAATAACAGATGTTCATTTAGGAAGCACAAAAAAAAAAAAAAACCAAAACCCAGGTAGCTGCTGGGACTGGCAGTAGCTGCAACCCACCGACTGTCCCCAAAGGCGCACTGCGGCCACGGCTGCATGGGGACAGTGGGGCCGCTCACCAACACGGGGAATTTTGACAGGGCAACACACAAAAAGCTCACGCTCCACCAGCTGTGCTGCTCTCTGCGGCAGAGACGAAGACAAGAGTGACATCTGGGCTGTGTGTCTGACACTGATTAGAAGAACTAAATACAAGTATTCAGTTTTCAGGTATAAGCTTATTTTCACAGGTAACTCAATACTTAACACAGTTTCCCAGTCATTTGAGGGTCCACAAAGCACTATGGAGGGTTGTTCGATAACTTTTCTGCATATTATTTTTACTTTTTTTTTTTCTTTGTATAATTAAATTACTTTTTTTTTTTTCTCAAGAATGGGTTGATGGTTTGATCAACATGAAAATAAAATAGTACTTCCTAACTTTTTTTTTAAACTTAGAATTTAAGAAGAATTTCAGAGAAGAACAATGACTGTACTGTAGACAGAAGGAAAGTTTCCATCCCTCCCGGGTAGCCTTGAAGCAGAGCCACCATGCAGGGCAGTGGGAGTTGCCGTGCCCCGGGGAAGTGGGCAGCCTCGGGCTCCCCTCCACTTCCCTACTGCTGGGCAGGACATGGCTTGGGAACTTCGCAGTCTCCTTTGAGCTTTTTCCTTGGGATTAACACCTGAGGTTCTCCAAGAGCAGCATAATTACCAGCAGAGGCAAACAAGCCTCATGAAACTAGGTCAAAAAAAAAAAAAAAAAAGTAGAACATAAAAATACAAAGATTAAGAATGGCTGAAGTTTTGCCTACAAACTTTTGTTTTACAGCTTTGTGCCTTTTGTGTGGAGCAACTACTAAAATTAACTACTTCACAGTCACCTCCTCCTGCCTTGCAGAGCACATCGGTGCAGAACAAGATGATGCAAGTTGTCCAGTACAGTTTCCTCCTTAACTTTGGAATATTTAACAGCCAGGTCTGAATGCTTTCACATAGTCCATAACACCACAGTGCTACGCAAAACATTCACACAGGTCCGGGAAGCATCCTGAGTGCATTAGCTAGTAACAGCACTGTGCCCAAACCAGTTAGCCCTGCTTCGTGATAACACCATAGCTCACGCAGCAAAATCCCTTCCATGCCTACAGCCAGCTCGTACAACGTTGCACGCAGACATAGAAACTTCTAAATTTAAACCTTGTTAAAAGAAGTTAGCCCAAACCACGTACTTCAGCAAAATGAAACAATATCCTCACGCGCCACCTAGTATAAAACCGGTACAAAAGTTGTGGCACTCCTCTCCCCGTAACTCTATTAAATCTCCCTCAGCAAGACAGAGAAACTGATGCCGTGCCCTGAAGATATTCAGTGCGCTGCAAAGATGAGAAGAAAAGCTGTTGCAGAATAGTGTGGGGACAGCCAGTGCTTACGAGATGCATTTTTCTAAAAAACAGATGTAAAAGATAAGAACAACGCCCTCGAACACATTCTCCTGAAACTTCATTTTGCTGACCCTGGACATTTTACAATAGGTATTTTAAGTATAGAAATTACAGTTAAAAAATATTTTGCATGCTTTTGTTTTTCCACTATTTTGTTTATTTGCTTAAAATAAAGGATCATACTTCATGTATTCCCGCAGCCTAACTTCTCCAGGGTTGCAATTCCTGAAACACGTGTGGCACTGCATTGCAGAATCTCTCCGCATCCAATTTTCTGCCAGCTCAGAAACTGTCATAGCACATTTAGAAAGACTTGGAACCAAATATCAAAAATAGGTACCCATAAGTACCGGAATAAAAGTGGCTTTGTGTTCAGTAGAGTTAAGCAGAAGAAAGTAAACACTATTATAAAGTAGTTTGCCATTACCTAAAATGCTGAAAAATTATGCTCACAACGTGCACACGTAAAAGGGAAGAAAGAACAAGTTACTAAACAAAGCAGTAAAACATCCTGAGCGCCAGCAGCAGATAAATTAGAGCAGTCCAGGTGAATACCAAGGTGACATAAACATTAATTAAAATGTAACACACACACCCACCCCAGAACAAAACATATGTTAAAGAATAATAATGCCAATTGAAGGAGGAAATAATCAATGATAGCTGAATGGCAAAGAGAGAGAGACTCAAAATAGACTTTGACAGTCCCGCTGTGATGGCAGCACCCGCCGCAGAGGCATGGGTGGAGCGATGCGAGCCCTGTTCCCCCAGCTCACCGAGCAGCAGCCTACAAGCACCTCCTTGTGCATGAGAAGGTCTGCAAGGCTCCGGTGCAAGCTTTGCTGACCCTCTGCAAATCTGAGACGTCTTCAAGAACTGTGTCAGTTCCAGGAAAAAGGCACGCTCCTCGGAAATTTCATTTTGCCAGGAATGCTCCAAACAGGGCACCTCTCAGGGAAGAAAAAGTTAAACATGGGCAGTTACAGAAGATGGTTATATTGCTGAAATATGTTATTCTAATTATTTGTTAAATGGAGCGAGGTCTTAGCTGTAACATAACACTGTTTTAATGGGATTTAAAGCTATATTCCACGTAGGTTTAATTGAGCATTGAAACACTTAGCACAGAACATGGGAAAACAACTTTCATCAACAGCAACTTTGAACTGGAAACAGGCAGAGCAGAGCTTTGAAACATTGCACTTTTGCTGTGGAGATACTGATCAACAGTAAAAGGAGCTTGTTAAGAGCATCAGCTTGATCTGTTCAGCAACCTTCCCTAATGCTGGTCATGAAGCAAGGACTTATTTTGCCATTTTATCACTGGCATATAAAATGTGGTGCGCTTTTGCATTAGTGTGAAATACAGTGGCATTCTTAAATCAAAAGTTTTAAAATGACACTTTACCTGCAAGGCACACCATGAATGATTGCAGCACGAGCAGTTCCCATAGCAACCTCATCTTCAGCTTCCCAGGTCAGAGGAGATGAGTCCCGTAACTACAGAAGAGAACAGGGCTCCGTGGAAATTTTAGGCAACCTTTAATCTGTAAAAGAGAAAAGACAGATTACAAGGGGCTTTAGCATTGCTGCTCCTTCTATTTGTTGACAGTTTGTTTTTTCTTTCCAGGAAAGTTGCACCTGAAGACCAAGAAACCTTTTTAAACCTTTCATTTAAAATCATTCTGAGGAGTGATTTGTGACCATCTAAGTACGCTGGGTACCGGCTGAGGATTAGGAATCTTAACCCTGTATCTGCATCTTCCACTTGTTGTTGTGAGATTTCTTCTGTCTCTCAATTTTGTCATCAGCAGATTCACTTACTGCCTCTCTGGGGTAATCTGAAGCGTCATTAGGGAACTCTGTAGATCACGGTTAAGAGAAAAGTTATGAGAATTACTCTCACTTTTCTCTACAAACATCATCTGGTACGTGAAGGACACTGTCTCTGCAAGGCGACACTTTCTAGGAAGTGTTCCTGCCCTGGTCAGGAAAGGGGGATACTTTTGCCATTTCACCCCCATTCTCATTGCTCTAAAATTCTTCCAAAAAACCCCATAAAACATCTCCAGGTAAAATCTGGTATTTTCCTCGCACTCTATTACAACTTGTACGTAGTTAAAATTTGTAAGCAGGAAATTTGAAATCTTTCTCAGCTTATCACTGCAATGTATCCCCCCCAATGGAACCCAAGGGGGAAAAAAATGCCTCCTTTTATGAAAAGAACCTTTTCCAGAGCAGGCATTTAAATATTAAAAATAAATAAATCAAGTCAGACACACATTCTTATAATTAATTCATATCACTGAAGGCTGGAAGTTAAGGGGCCTTTGTGCTTACAAGACAAACTGCATGACTAATACAATGTGAAGGGGTATCATGAGAGGTCTCTGCTTGCTTTTGTGAGTTAAAACTGATAAAATTCTTCTAATAAAGTCAGGTTCAATGCACCAAGAAGACTAAGAATCTTTATCCTCTGATCTGAAGATGCAGCTTTGAAGGGGGTAGAGATTAATTGGATATATTCATCTATTCTCACACAGACTGATTAGGCTAGCTGGGGGTTAGCAGGAAGGACTAATCAATGAAAACTAATAACAACTTAAGTGAATGATTAGAGTATTAATTATTCATTTTTGAAGGAAAATGTCATCATAGACCTTTATATTGATTGACATAGTTAAGCAGTTACTCTTTGTGTTTATAGTGAACTCAAGAAACTTTTTTTTTTTTAACCTATATAGTCTTGATACATGGACAAATACTATTTTTTCTGTAAGTATCAAAATCTGTTGGTTATAACTGCACCTACACAGGAGATTTCTACCAAAGGCAAGTCGCTCTTGGTTTTACACTAGTTTAAGTGAGATTTGAGATTAATCTTGTATTCACCAGCAGCTGCTGAAATTCTTTCGTGTTCTCGTTTTCCCACGTATTATTCCCATCAATAAGCCCATCATGTCACTTGTAAGGCTTCTCTTCATTACACTGCAATGCAATGCTTTACGATTATTCTCCTCACTCTCTGCAATAAGCTACGTGGGACTGAAACAGAACAATCACTTACAGCCTTTGATACCTAATTAAAAACACGAGAGGTACAGCACTTACCAACTTAACCTACTGCCAGGAGCCCACCTAAAGCATCCACAGACCCCTCCGCGAGCTGCCAGCGTGCGGAAGGGCTGACCAACATCACTCCTGCTATGTGGATTAACAACAACAGCACTCAGCTTCTCAGCTGTCTGCAAGCAGCACCAGTGGCAAGAAAGTATTACATCTGCTTTTTGGTTAAAAAGAAATAGGAATATAAAATCCCAGATCTGACCAAAGTCAAGCAAAATGCCTCTATTTATTCCACGGGCTTTGAGGATGGTACTTCTGCAGACTTGATGGAGATGAGAGACAATTCTTCACAGAGGACCATGGAAATGGCTGTCCTGTTTGCAGGTCCCAAGGCTGTTTGCATCACATTCCTGATACTCTCTTTAAACTGAGATTATTGTTTTGGTATTTTATTCCCTGGTTTTCCATAGATGCAAGAAAATTCTTGGATAGTCTTCAAATTTATTACTCCTCCCCACTGCAACTTCTCCTCCTACCAGAGCTTCTCCGGACACACCACCCTTTGGGGAAAAATTCTGGCTACTTTGTGGGTTTTGTAAACTGATTTTTTTTTTCTACTTAGGAAATCATGCTTCTCTAAGCATTTTAAACACTAATACAAAACATTTCAAAATTACTAATGTAAATTAGTTTTTCACTTATAAGGGCATTAAAAATAGCGGGCTCGCTCTTTCTTCCCAAGATGTTTTGACTCAATCACTGGGTCTTACTTTCAGCCAAAAAAAAAAGCTATGCTAAAAATATACATTTTCAGTACTCAGCACATTTAATTATTAAGTCCAGTGAAAAAGTGAAAGTCTTCCCTATTATTTAGTTATTCAAAACTTACTCCAGAGAACCAGCAGACACTAAAGCGTCACGCACGTGTTTCGAAGAAAAATTTTAAGGTATCTGAATGGAAACAGTCGCTTCATGTATTAACAAACTGTCTGTACATGGCACTTAGACTCCTCTTGTAATTTCCATTGATGTTAACGGCAACTCCATGCACTTATAGGGCCAAAGTATATACCCTGTAATAATTACCTTAGAATATATTCCTAGAAGAGGCTCTAGCATGTATTTTCTAACTATATGGAATAGTACCACGTTCTGTCATCATGCCCAGAATTGCTATCGCTGGATTAATATTAAAGCTTCAGAAGCACCATCTTCCTGGTGCTCTGTAACAGCCCTCCAAGGAGCAGCACTGAAAATAGGCACCTGGAGACTCGGCTGCCAGCTGAGCCCTGGCCCTGCAAAACCGCGTACCAACCCACGCCCTGACTTTTACCGATACATCTAACACAAGCTAATATGGTACAGAAAGTTTCCCAAAGAGAAACAATGCCTGTCTTAGCATAAAAAGTAGTGGAAAGTAAATTAGATGATTACCATTAAAAATATTTTCCTAAGGTTCAAATATGGTGGTATTCAAGATACGGCTGCATTTTCATTTTTCATGATAGTTCCCTATTTCACATGTGAATGAGTCCAATCTTCAAAATGTTTTCCTGTAAACATTGCTGCTATTTGTATCAGCAGGCCCATTGTTCAGAGCTGTGTAAAAACTGTTGAAACACATTGACTTTTTATAGCAACAACTTTAGGAAAGGCAACATTTGTGCGTGAGCAAAAGATATATAATTGAAAGGATCCTTCCCATTTCTAAATGTTTTCTGACTATAAAATCCCAGGGGAGTTTGCACTGCTTCTGAAGGAGAATATAAGAGGCCTGAAAACTTGCAAAGTTTAATATTTTATTTCCAGAAAGAAGCACATATAGTTTCAGCACTATACAAGTTATTCTTTCAAGATGAAAATGAGATAGCTGTGCTTCAGTTTGGAAGTGCATCCCATTAGAAAACCTAGTGCCAACACAAATGTGCAGATGTCTTTTTAACTTTACTTTTGGCAATGCATCCATTGCAAATTCTTTTGAAAGGCACCTTTGTAATTGGATTCTGACGAAGAAAGTTGACTCTAAGAGCTCTGCAATCGGGTACGAGGAAAAGAAAAAGATGTGTGCTGTAGAAATATCTGTGGAGAATTTTTCTGAGCTAGTAGGCATGGCTCTTTGTCAGTAATTCCATTTGGATTAATGATTAGCACTTCTAAAAAAATAAAATAGAAATGAAAAACATAAGGCTAAGGTATATGCACACATTCAGAACACAAAAAATAGTTTTATAGATATAATTTGCAATATATGAACTCTCAATTTGGTGAATATTCTGAAGGAAAATTTGCAAAACATGCCTAAGACCCCTAAGAATTGCAGCAGTAACAGCAGCAGCAAGAAGCAAGGCTTAACAACCATCTCACGTTTTTCTGCTGCACATCGGTGTGCTGCACAGTGCCAATTCTGCTAAACTCCAAAATAAATCACTGTTAATGAAGCATGCTGCACATACAGACAGCAACAGGCATCTTTTAATCACCTCAGCAAAGGAAGAGCTAAGGGTAAGCACAAAACACTGAGCACTAACATGTGAGTTGTTAGATTTAAAGTGGTGCGTACCCTCCCACTGCCGCAGATCTGACCTGAGGGCAAGAGCAAGTATCTAACGTGAATTAACTACTTTTGTGAATAGCGACATTAATTCATGGTGCCAAAACCTCCAAAGAATTACCAAGTTTTTTAAACAGAAGTACAGTATTATTATGATCTTCAGGCTTGGATGCAGAAGAGAGAACCAAGCTACGGGTTACCAGCTGCTGTCTGGTTATATACAACTTGGGGTTGTACAGCTTCTGAGAGCACAAAATGTTTGCATGTCTGAGTAAAAAGGCATATGGCAAACGTATGCAAGAACACCTACATTGGATGCATATTGCAGGTCAAGTCCAGAAAGACCAGTCCCAGCAAAACCTGAGCACAGGATTTAGCATAAACTCAAATTCATCTCCTCTACACAAAAAGGGTAGAAAATAAGCCACAGAGTTTTCTGAGATTCAAAAGAAACCCTTTTCCCTAACACAAAGATAACTTCTTCTAATATATGCATACAAAAAGATCTATATCTATCAAAGATGTGGTTGCTAGGTGCTTCCCAAGTCTTAGGAACACAACTAAAAGGTCTGCAAAGCTACACTAAAATGCCATTATCCATTTCCATCTCTCCAAACACACTTTTCAAAAGTATACAGACTTCACAGACCTGACAGTGCAGGACTAAGTCCTGTTTTTTGAAAAGACACTATAACACGTGTTCATTTAAGCTTTTAACACTTAAGAAGCAGTGTTAGCAGTGAAATATTGAAAAGGAAATGGTTAGTTGTACATGAAATGATTTAACTTTAGAAGATTTTAAACCCTTTACTTGAACATCTGATTTTTAACCCCTCCATACCACATTCAATGGACAATGCAGCCATTTTTGTCAAAATAACCACAATGAAATGGACTGGCCATCAGTTCCTTTCGAGTCCCCAAATACTCTAAAGAACGAGGCACCCTCTCTGGAAAGAAACATTCACAAAACCCAGCGTTCACTGGTAGCACAGCTTACCTTGTCCTCTTTGGGGTATGCCTGCCACACTTCCCTCAAATGCTTTTAAGGGAGGAGGAGTATGGAAATTTCAACTCTGGGAAAGAAATTAACATCAAAATTCATTTCTCCTTCTCACTACCTGGCAGGCAAAATTATCTGCTTATTTTTAAAAACAGATACGCACGTGGGCTGCCTGCATGCAGTCTATCTGTGATTTGAACTCACTTTTGCAGACTTCTTTGCAGGACAGGTGTTTTTTCTATTTTATCACTTTGGAAGTTTTCAATTTAGACTTCACCAGAGGCCAATTCTGTAACTTTACTGAAGGGTGGATATAGCTGACTGAAAAGCCATAGTTGGAGAGTAATTATTGAAAGTTCACTGCCAAAATGAGCCTGTCTTTGGTCTCACGTTTTCCAGTATTTATATTAATAGCAATGGTGGAAGAGAAGTTGTGCTTATTCAGTCTGCTGGTGACACTAAGAGGCTGCAGGTACCTCTGAGGATGTGAATGTAATTCGAAATCACCTTGACAAATTGGACATAAAACCAGACTAAAATGGAAGGATAGATTTGTGTAAGAGACAAGTGCTGCGTACTGCAGTAAATAGGATGCTGCATTAAATAGCACAAACATATGCTGGGGAGCAACTGGCTGGGTGATAGCTCTGCACTGATCCACACGTGGCTGAACATATCAGCAATGCCGTGGGACCGTGCAAGTAGCAAAAACCATGCCTGGGATGTATAAACCAGATTTGCAGGTTCTTTTCATCTAAAAATTCCTGCTAGGTAAGCAACCCGTCACTCTCCCTAGCGCGGGGGAGCCTCAGGTGCAGTACTACACCCAAGAGTTGGTGCTGCGTGTCAAGGAAGATTTGTCCCAAACAGAAGCATCCAAAGGAGAACATCACAAAGGATTAGAGGTCTATAAATGTCCTATAAATAAAAACCAAATGGAGTTGCTTAGCCTAAAGAATAACGAAGAGAAAAATGCTAACGGTATTAAAATATGTAAAAGACTTGAAAAATAGAAGGAAATAATTTGTTCCCATATCCAAAACAGATGCAACAAGAATCAATATGCAAAAGAGATTAAGGCTTAGACTTTAGGAAACACCTCTTGTAATGTTAAATCCAGCTCAAGCACAGCTGTGGGCAGTCTGAATAGGCTGCGGAATATCCATTGTTGATGTTCCTTAGCAATTTGTAAGATAAATTTAAGTCCAGGAACAACATAGCTATTGAGGACAGAGACAGTATGTATTTTGCTTCTGGAAACACCAATATTTGGAAGGGGATGGAGAGAATTCTGAACACTGGGATTCTCCGGTCCTGTTGCTGCTGGTTGCAAGGCGAGGTCCTTCCCCATCTGATTCAGAAATCAGAACAACAATAACCTTGAGCCTCCGATAACTGGAAGTCACTCAGACTGGTGGACTGAATGGCAGCACAGAGCCATCCTCTGTAAATGAAGGTTAAAGAAACTGTTTGGCTTTAGTCAGGAGTCATGGGGCAAAAGCAATGAGGTTTCTTTTCATGTAACAGACAAACAAGGTTTTTCCTAAATTAAAGAAAACTGCTTTATCTGTGAAAGGGATTAAACAGTGTTATTCCAGGGGAGCAGCATGAGGAATTAATTCATAACAAGGTTGTGGCAGATACAGAATGCTAACAGCAGTTAAGGAAAGCAGCAGAATTAGACCTCGTTCAGTGGGACTGCATCAGTACATCAGCCCATCAGCATGCGAGAATATCCTTCTCGCAATTTAGTGTCCCAAAGCAATGTGGAGGTTGGACACCTCTGTGAGCATGTTAGTGTGAGGGGCAGGAACCGTGTCACCCGGGTTAAACTAGTAAGAAATCAGCGGTCCTGGAAGAGGTGATTCTGAAGGGCTGTGAAGTGTTGAAGGTGCTTTTGAGCCTGTTGCTCAGAAATAGCTGGTAGCCCACGTGGCTAGAGAGCATCACTGTGATACACTCCTCCAAGAAGCATCCTGGGTGCGGGCAGGTCCAGTCTCCTGCCGGCCCCCGCTCCTGAACGCCGGCCGTGGTCCACATTCAGCAAAGCATCAGATTTCTAATCCCAATCCGGCCTCTTGATACTCTACTGAATCCAGGCCTGTGTGTCGGGAGAGGCACGGGCTTTCTTTAGCAGATGCAATCAGTGACCCACAAAATTGAATGTCCAAAAATAGGAGGTGCCTAAAAGATGCGTCCCCAGCAGTGCAAATCTTCACAGTAATCCTTTTTTGATGTACACATTGCTGACTTTTTTCAGCACTCAAAACACAGCTTTTTTTTCTGCTGTGGTAGCTGTTGTTATGAGTCCTGAGATAAATATTGGCCTTCCTTTCTGTATAAGGGAAGAGAAAAGGGAATTTGAAAAGATGGCCTGGGGAGATGAAGGGTAGCGGGAGCTTGCTGGTGGCAACTCTCACCGAGCTCTCCTCGTTCTCACAGCATGTCTGTCAGATCCTGATCTATCTTGAGCTTCTTTGCTGAAATTATCCCTTCTGGAGTTGCACTTAGACACAATTCACACATTATGAAATATATACGGGCATATTGTGCCTGATAAAACAAATGACACATACGCAGCATGTTTCTGAGACATGCTCATGATAAATGGGAATGAAGTGCTTCAAAAAATTAATTATCTAAACAAAAAAAAGACTGAGAAAAACAATGTCAGTTTTTACATTGTGTTTCCTCCTTTGGGCATTCATTCACATTCACTAGATAGAGATTTCATTTCACTATATCAGGGAAGTTACAGCACCTCAACAAATGCACGTTCCCAACTCACTCCAGTCATTTGTATTTGTCAGGCTGTGGGGTCTTTGGTGTGCACTGTGCCTGAGCCACCCCCTCGCCGTCACACACCTGCCACTGCTCGGTCCCCACCCGAGGATGCCGAGGTACACGTACACACGGGAAGCGAGGATTACGTCCATCGGATTAAAACAATAAATATAATTCTAACAATATTAGCAAAGATCGCTGAAGGAAAACTCAGTAAGTGCCCACTACTGTGAATTATGACCCCTAGAATTTAAATACAGCTTCTTCTACGTAAGTTTTTTCGATGTAAGTGCTCTGTAATTTACACTCATACTATATATCCCCCAAGAAACTGGGTGGTGGGGCCAGCTCTGTTAGTTGTGGGGCAGGCAGGTGGAGTCTTTGTCGCTGAAGTAATAAAAGGTGTATAGAAATAACTACCACTGGCACCATCCCTTTCTGACTTGTTAGATTAGAAACTTCTGGAAGCAATATACCTAGTTTATGCAGAACCTAATGCCACATCTTAAAACCTGATTAGAGACTCTGGATTACACGAAAATTGTCAGCTAATAACAGGCACGCACTTTTGCAACATTTTACTGTGTTGCAGTATTCCCTGCACACCTTTATCACTAGCAAAAACACCTGCATGGAAGGAGCAATCCCTCTCAAACGCTGGATGTTCCCAGCTGCACAATACATCCCTTCACCTTCTGAACCAGTGGATCAGAGCGCAATTTTCCACCAAAGAAAAAAATGACAGTAATTAAAGCCTTTTAATTACTAGCCACTAACTACCACACATCACCCTATTACAACACTAACTCTTCGTCTCCTGCCCCCAGGAAACCATCATTGCCCTGTAAAACCTGAATAATTGTGTAAGCATAAATCATCTCTAGGTAAGGAGATCTGGGTGACTAATGGCACGTCTGAATTAAGGCTACTGGTGTTAATTAGGGATCACTCTATATTGTTCTACCTTTTCCATGGAAGGGATATATCGAAAAACACTCACCCAAAGTAGCACCTATCAGATAACATCTAGCTTTTCTCAACACAGAAAAAGTCCATCACACCACAAACTTGGGAGGCACTCTGCTCAAATCAGGAGTAACATTATCATAATAAAAAGCTGCAAGGAGTCAAACTTCATAGTCTGGCATTTTCTACAAATTAGAATTTACTCTCTTTTAGAGAGTTGTCATGGTTTAACCCCAGCCAGCAACTAAGCACCACGCAGCCGCTCACTCACTCCCCCACCTCCCAGTGGGATGGAGGAGAAAATCGGGAAAAGAAGTAAAACTTGTGGGTTGAGATAAGAACGGTTTAATAGAACAGAAAAGAAGAAAATAATAAGGATAACACTAATAAAGTGACAGCAGTAATGATAAAAAGATTGGAATATACAAATGACGCACAGTGCAGTTGCTCACCACCCGCTGATCGACGCCCAGTTAGACCCCGAGCGGCAATCCCCCTGCCCTCACTCCCCCCAGTTTATATACTGGGCTTGACATCCCATGGTATGGAATACCTCTTTGGCCAGTTGGGGTCAGCTGCCCTGGCTGTGTCCCCTCCCAACTCTTTGTGTCCCTCCAGCTTTCTCGCTGGCTGGGCATGAAAAGCTGAAAAATCCTTGACTTTAGACTAAACATTACTTAGCAACAACTGAAAACATCAGCGTGTTATCAACGTTCTTCTCATGCTGAACTCAAAACATAGCACTGTACCAGCTACTAGAAAGAAAGTTAACTCTACCTCAGCTGAAACCAGGACAAGAGTCTTTTACTGAAGATTGTCTAGAACACTTACCTTAAAACTCACCAATTTAAAAACAATTCCCAACTTCATGCAGAGAAAAATTTTCAATACAGTATTTTGCAAGACTAATATGAATAGCTATCCCATATATCCAAGAAATAAATGATAAACTCTGCATAAAATGCCAGCTTTAGAGATAGCAAAACTAAACTGAAGAGCAAAAGATATTTGAGCTGGTATTCAGTAGGTCTGGCTCTTCTCTCCTAGCCATATCACTGATCCACCATCAATGGAAAAGGTCTATGAAACCCATTATGGCTTCAATTTTTTTTTTCTTTTTTTCTGATAGCAAAGACTGTCAGTCAGAGACGTGACTGCGGAGCAGAGCACACAACCAAACCTGGCTGCCAGGTAGGACCCTGCAGCCACCTCCAAAGCAAACCCAGCTCATCCTGGTCTCCAAGCAGCCTCTTACCACCAGAGAATACAGACGCACTGGGAAGCTCTAGGATGCAAAAATAAACCATCAGCCAAAGTGGAGTATTAACCTCCATCTGACTTTTGATTATAAACTTCCTAAAGAAATAAGGGTTAATTTATCGCTGTCTCAGTTTGACAGAACGTTGCACCAAAGAAACAAGGCTCAAGGGACTCTGCGTGACAATGAAGTTCCATTTATCCCTAGGTCACTGCTTCAAGATAATGAATCAAGACAGTTTCATGCTCTGAACAAAGATAGATAAGTGACATTCAAAGTTATCATTCACTTTTGAATGGGTCCATTCCCAAAACACACATTATCAGGGAGCATTATCTTGTCCAGGAGACAAAAAATTATGCGAAAATATTGAAGATATTTCCATGATATCTCTAAAAACAGCATCTTAATGACATTTTACTTTTCAGTTCTGGAGCTTACAAAATAATCCATTTTATTTCAAAGACGAAAGGAGAGCTTTCTCCATAGGAGTTCCACAAGGGTAATCAAGCATATTGGACACATACACACGTTATGAAGAATACTTTGCCCAGCGTGCTGCCTTCATTCAGTGCTACAAATTAGATGTTTCTTAAGAGTACAGAACAGAGCTTAGAAAGGAAAAACAACAAGCAAGTTTATTAACTTTGAATAGTTGATAAGAAGCCAGTATGAAAAGTTGATAAGAAGCATTCAGCGTATTCCTGGAAACGCAGGCTATCAAAACAATTTCCTCATCACCTATTACCAGCAGAAGGTTTCAAACCCAGATATAATTGAGATGCTTGGACCTAGAAATGTTTTTAACTCTTTTGTTAAATTCAAAAGCCATCTAGGGAAGGAAAAAACCACCCGCCAACCATTTTGATATCCCTGTTACGTGATTATTTAGTGTTTTGTTTTCCCTTCAAATTTTATTTCAAAAGGTTGCCTGGAATTCGAGTGTTTGATGGGAACTGCTTTCACCCTCTGACTTTTCCAAATACAAGGTTAGGTGCTTAGCGCTTTACTTCTGCTGGGATGCCATTAAAGTTCTAGTCCTCTCAGACAAAAAGAAATCCTTCCTGATTTTTCCAAGTAATGGCACTAAGCGAGCCATGTATATATTTTCTTATTGCCAAAAATAGGCTTCCTACTGCAGCTGGAAGCAGAAGTAAAGAGGGTTGATTTCTCTCTCAGCATTTGCTGGTATATCGAGGCCTAAATTTTAGCTCTCAGGGGATCTTTTGAAAAATTAACATGGTCCGAATTAAGGGCTCAGTAAATAATAACTAAAAGTTTAATGTGTCTGAATTTCTTAAAAAGTGAAAGCCATACTTCGGTGATCATATCCTATATCAATTTTAGTGGACCGCAGGGTGGCACTGCAAAATATTTTCTGAAATATTATTTCTGGCTGACCACCCTTTGGTGTTTATTCAGTTTGAAACTGAAAGATCTACACAGTCTGGGAAGAGCAATTTCCCAGAAGACTTATACATATTATCAAAACAAGTTATATATCAAACATTCGAAACAATAACAAAGCTCATCTAAGTGATCAGCTACATGCGGTGGGCACCAGAACTGCAACTGGCTGAGTCCCACTGCCCGCCCCCCCATGACCCGCCGCTCGTCTGGTATACCGAACTTTTAATAAACCCCCTCAATTCTTGAACTATGAAAAATTAGTTGCAGAAACCATTTCTCACAGCTTCTTGTTGCTCCTGTTGTTGTATAAAATATTAAAAATAGATTTTAACCTCAGGCTGGGAAAACTTACGTAAAGTTCTAAAAAATCCACTAACCTGATTTTGTCATAAATGTACCTCATTTTCACTCTTTAAAAAAAAATATTTAAAAGATATAGTTATTTTTAATGGGTCTGTCTAGTATATGCTAAGTTTAGCATTATCTGTAGAATTATTTTATTCAAGTAGCAATACAATACAAATCAACCATGTACAATTTTATTTTTTTTTTTAATTGCTGGCAGTAAGTAGACTCAAATAATGAACTTAAACTCCTGGACTTGGGTCTCAGAGGATGCAATGCCCAGGGAATAGCTGATTATTCTTGAACTCAGGGAAGACTTTTTGCCACTCAAAGCTTTTCAGCATTTTCTTCTAGCAGAATTTAAGGTAAGAAAAAACAGCACCATGCATAGAAGAAAGAAGAAAAAAAGAACCACCCGTATATACACTTTGCACTTTTTACATAAAAATAAGAAAACTTGCATAGCCGAGCTCACAGGCTATCCTGTAGCTTGAATCTGTTTCACAGAGGTACAAAGCTGGAGCTGGCGTTGCTCTGCACCACATTTCAAGTGGGTTAGGAGATCACGACAATCTTAACTCTGCATTACGTTAGCCCAGAAACCTTTGGTGCATCTTAGCAGCACTCTTAATTACATCGTATTTAAAGTGAACTTCTCTGTGTATACTTGAAACGCAACGTGGCTGCTCTACCCTTGCCTCCGGCTGTCAATTGATTTGTAAGAGACAAAAAACATCTTGGGGCGGTTTAAACACTGTACTACAAATGAGCCCTGACAAAAGTTTGATGCGAGGTGTCAGAAAGCATTCCCGGCTCTGCAGGTTGTCTTCCAAGTGAACCATTTACTTGAGAGGAAAAGCCCAGACCACATGGACTCCTTAACACAGGTGCCTTCACAGTCACTTCTCCGACTTGCCTGGCATCCCGCTTATACTATCAAACCCCTTTTAATTTGTATTCAAAGGCAGCACTGGGGCCCCTGCCTTCAGCCTTGTGTTTCGGCTGCTCTCAGCATTTCTCCTGCCTGCAGCCTGTTCTGGGGGCTCCACTTCTCACCACGCTTAGTCCGGAGTTGGCGGTGGC
The DNA here is from genome assembly GCF_000737465.1 of Haliaeetus leucocephalus. Taxonomy (NCBI): domain Eukaryota; kingdom Metazoa; phylum Chordata; class Aves; order Accipitriformes; family Accipitridae; genus Haliaeetus; species Haliaeetus leucocephalus. The sequence continues at coordinate 3,016,784 of NW_010972438.1, forward strand.
ACAGTTCATGGTGCAAAGCCAAATGGCTCAGCTGCTTGTGTGAAACTAAGGAACCCACGCAATGAGACAACACAGCGAAATATGAGAATTTACAGACTCACAACCTGCTTTTCCTCCCGCTACCAGTGGACTATTTCCAGCAGCGAGGCCGGGATCACACACAGGATATCAAGTGAAGGCACGGCACGCCTCTTGTGCATCCTTTGCGATTTTTCTTGCTGCAGAAATAGTGATGTCACTGTCTCCTTCGCAAATTTAAACTAAAGACACAGCTGAGCCAAAACCCTGTTTGTGATGTTTTGCTATCAAATAGTCTGCTTTTACACCTGAAAGTGTTAGTTTCATAAAAAACCAAGCTTCTCCCCAAGGAAATTAAAAGGGAAGCAGACAAATGGAGGTCTTGCCTTGACCGCGGACATACAGAACAGGCTAATTCAGCCTTGAAATCAGTCGATTGGAATGGCTCAGATCTTCACTCTGGACTGGACTGAAGACAAAGTTTTCCCTCCCACCGGGAGAGTAAGTCCTCCAAAATCAAACAACCAAGCGGCCAAAGGAAGACCACCGAAAGCTGGAGGTTACGGCCACTGAGAGCCCAGGCTGCACAGCAGAAGGCTGGGGACACCCCAAGCTGGAAGAGTCATGGTCATGCATGGCTTTGCACCTAGGAGCTCCTTGGAGATCCCTCCTGCCAGGCCAATAAATCTCTGCAGAAGATGATTTAAAAAACTGTGGCTAAGTAGCTTGCTACAAAATAAGGGGAGGGCAGGAGTTCCTGGCTATTTCAGGAGAGGTGACTCGGCTCAGCGATGTGAAGCGTGGATGGCAGACCAACCATACGCAGTGTGCACAGCAAAACAAAGTGACTCCTATGACACCTCCATGTAATCACTGCTATTATTTGGTACACTCCATAATGCAATCCTTTTGCTCTGATTTAATTACTAAACATAAAAGGAAATAAACTTCAGAATGAAAACAAAGAAATTGCACTGCATGTAATTTATGGGAGCTATTCTTCAGCTGAATACCATAAAACCCTGCATGTTTATGATACCCTATTAGAGGGCTGAAAACATGCTTGCATTTGCCTATATTGACTATGCAGATTATGCGATATTACTGCCTTTTGCTGCCTCTGCCATTTTTCATAGAAGTAGTGTATTTGTTTAAAGACATCCTTGCACTAAGCATTGGCTCCTGATAGAAAAAAAAAAAAAAAAAAAAAGACTGGCTGAGTACTCCCTCATCGCCAGAGGCTGTCAAGCTGGTAAGTGCCAAGCAGCTGGCAGAGGTACACAAAAGAAGGGGACACTGCACACAGTTTTGTTTTCAATCTGGAATATCAATTATTGGAGGAAGCAACCCCACAGCCAGACAAAACAAGAACCATCTCTGCAGTGGATAACTATGTCAAATGATCTGAGCCGCACTGGCATTTCAGGAATGGCTGGATGGTAGTATGAGGATTTATTGAGATATCATGTTAAGCCCTTGGTTTTCTTGTCATAGGAAACAGATGAAAGGAAATAAGGTTTGCAAACTTGACTGCAGCATTGATTTATGTATAACAGCTTCAAAATGTGTGAACAGAAATGTGTTTTCCTGTTATCCCCGGCTTAGGGCTCTGCCTACCCTCCACTCCCGCAAGTGGCAGACCTGGGGACGGCGGCTGTAAGGAGCAGAGCATGGTCCCGCTGCCTCTGGGAAGCTGCTCTCCCTTCCCAGGTCACAGCCGTGGCCCAGGAGGAGCTGCCTGAAGCTCTTCTGCTCGTTACCCAGAGCGAGAACACAGCAGCACAGGGAGGGCACAGGAGGAAAGCGAAGGAGCCAGGAGGGACATGAGGGCAGGTCTCGATGCACACGCTATTCTCTGACACTGAAGCTATCTTCAGGGTACAGGTTTTCAAAGGTTTCCCCCTTTTTAGCCCTTCCCTGAAGAGCAGATTCTTCTCCCACCCTGCATGGATGGGAAAGAATGAAAAAATAGGATGAGTTCACACTGAATTCAGCCTGTTCTCCAAGAGGTAGCAGGAGTTCATCTCTTGCCAGCTTGCAGACAGGCCAACCTACCTACTGAATCACATATCAGCCATGCATCCTAGTACTGTGTCAAAACATTCCCTTTTACTGCTTATTAAACACCATTTTAATATCTCCTAGAGTGCTAATTGTCAGCTTTCCAACTTTCATCTGCATCTTATCTTTATGTGCAACTCATTTCCAGCCGTAGTCAATATTTTCCACTTTTCATTTTGCATAGATGGAGCTATCAACTCAAATTTAATACATTCAATATTTGGCAAAACTTTTTAGTGATTTCTAGGCATTTCTGGGACAACTTACTTTTAAAAAAATTATACTATCTTGAATTTAAGATAAAATAGAGTCCAAAACCAGGAAACAAAGAATATGGAATTAGAAAATTAAGACTGAGAAAAGGATGAAAAACATGTCTGAGCAAAAATATCATCTGCTTCAGCTTCATAGGTTTGAAGTTAGGAATCTGATCATGCCAAAATTGTCATCTTTGTCGTTTCCCATAATCACTCCAAAGGAAGACACAGATCCCTAACAGCTCTACTGCTGTTGGAGGCTTTTCCCGTTTAGCCTTTTCTAAGTCATTATCATAAAGCCAGGACTGAAAGCAGGATAAGAAGTCAGGTTATTTAACAGCAAGTGGATCTTTTTTGGTTTTCCAGCACGTGATGGAGAGCCGTCCCAATGCATGGCTTTACCTGTGTCCTTGTCAGCCTGGCGTTAGACCCCTGGCAGTGCTGCACGTCCCACTGCAAGGCTCAGAGGTGAGCCGTCCCTCCGCCACCAGGAGGGGAGAAGCCACCCACCACGGTGGGGTGTTCTGGGGGGTGCCAGGGGACTTGGGGAGGGAAACTCTCCCAAGGACAAATCTGCTGGCAGGCAGAAATAAGGACATGAGGCGGACGCGCAGTCTGGTAGGAGAGAAACCTGGGAGCAGAGAAGAAACCAGGCAACAAGATCAAAATACACAGTTTGGGGGGGGAAGAGGAGCGTGAGCAGGCGCTGAAGCCACGGCACCAGAGGCAAAGCCACCCTACAGCTGGTAGGAAACTCTCAAAAAGCAGGAGAGCCAGACCTGAGGGGTGGTTTGAGACTCCAGCTGTGAACAAGGAGGACAGACCCAGATTATATTAGGGTTCTCCCTTGCCATATAATTAAAGTGATCTTTTGAAGAGCTAGGTAAGGATTTACTGCATGTAGTAAAACTTAAATTCTACAATTTAAGTTACAACAATAGTGTGTTAATTTATCTCCTGTTAGGACAGTTAAAACAATGACTAGTAGCTATAACCAGTGGGCTGAAATAGCCCATTTTACAGCCTGACTTACAGGTTGTTGATGCTAATAGAAGCCTGTTAGCTCCAATGGGCATTGGATAAGACCATAGTAGAAATAATAGAAACGGCACTGGATGGAAGAAATACTGTAATGTGGTAAATATTTGCATCATAGAATTTATCAGTTAAATTAGTTCTACGTATAGGATACCCATTGACAAAGAACTATACACATTATAAACCTTAGCCAACATTTAACAAGAAGTCCTTATTTATTTTTAATTAAAGCAGCAGCTACAGGCACAACCATTACATTCCCCAGTATTTTACAACTACCACGTTATCAAGGGGAACTCCATGAAATACCCAAAGTGAGCTAGAAGTTATAGATAAAACAGGAGAAAGATAACTATTTCAATCAAAGTGATACTTGTACGAGAACTCGCTCAGTGGCATTACTTGAGTCAGACGCTCAGGAGATAAACCGAGATGTGGCTTGGGCACTTCTTGGAAATGCTATAAGCAATGCACATATGCTGATTTCAGCCTCTACAGTGGCAGGAGGAGCGCAAGGAAGCTGTGGCTTCCTTGAAAACACGAGACAGAAGGCAAAGCTGATAGTTACAAACGCAGCAGGAAAAATCCTATTTCTTCCTTTTACTTTTTTTTTTTTTTTAAATCGCTACGCACGAGAAAGAAAATCACAGTAAAGGCACAGCAGGCACCGCTATTGAGTGCTAATCACAAGACAGAATTGTTTTAAGTTTGGAGATATAAAAATGTTTAATTTTAGTCTACAAAGTTACTAGTTTTAAATATCCCTTAGTTTATCTGTCTGTTCCTTCTGTCTGCTCAGCTCTGCAGAGGTTCTCAAGCCCCGCAGCCCTCAGACTTTTAGGTTTGTAAGAATATTAAACTCTATACAAAGATCAATTAATTCTAGAGAGCTCTGTCTGCTTTTAAACTCAGATGTGAAACTATCGCTTTTTATAATGACGAAGGCATGACCATTGGTTGTTTCCACATCTTCCTTCAGAGAAACGTTCATTCAAGCTAACTAGAAAGTTCAGAGAAACCATAAAAAAAACCACGCAGGGGACAATTTAAATGTACTTAAAAACTGAGGCAACTTCCATGAATCCTGACCTACTTTGAAAATTTACTGCAAAAACTTCACCAGGAAAATTTTCTTTTGCCTGGAAGCAACGCTGCAGATGTTTTGCAGTCTGTGATAAGCAATGCTTTGGTTTAGGAGCTGGTGTGCTGACCTCTGCACACTGGCGGTTTCAGCTCCACAGAGAGAGACAGGACTGGCCGATCTGTCCCATCTGTAACGAGGGGAAACGCAGGTCTCCAACATAATCCGTGACTTATAATGCACAGGACTACAGTTAGCAATTCTTAATAACCTGCAGTGGTCCTCCAGGACTGTCCCGTGAGCTGATTTTGCAACGAGAGTCTGGGAGTGTTGGACAGGAGTTCGTAAAGCAGCATCTCCTGATTGCGACCACAGTCTGGAGCAATGGTCCCTGAGCCGCCCCATCACGAAGATGCTGCTGGTGAGACCTGCGGCTGTTCCTGACGGCCCCAGGGCCGCCGGTCCACGCGGGGACCAAAGCACGGTGTGGAACCGAGGCCCGAATGCACGTTTCAAACGGACAGAGGAACTGAATTCGCGGTGATATCAAACATCCACGTACGCTTGCACAGAGAGAGAGACAGATAGCGATGCTTCCGATCAGTGCAGGGGTATTTAAATGTACCGGATGACAACAAAAACAGTAGCTGTTGTGCTTTTATAAAATAAATAAGAGAGCCAGACCCATCCCCTAAGCTCATCTTTAAGCACCACTAACATGTGCTTATTAATAACCCTAGCAAGCCAAATTCCCTGACAAAGTACGCTTTCCTTGCAGGGACAAATCACTTTCTAGTTGGGACAAGGGGGTATGAGCCATGCAAGCTATCACAACACTTCTCTCCCTGGTGTTTTCCTTTGGCCTACACTTCTGTGGAATGAACTTAAATATGATAAATGATAAGAATTTCACCCTTGACTGGGAATTCAAATTATCATATTGATTAGCTTTGCCACATACAAAGTGGAAAATATTCACAAAATTGACAGGCTTTAAAGAATAAAAGTTTTCACCTTGTACATGCAGAATAGCAACACAAGACAGAGCTAATCAATAGGGAAACAACTTTCTTCTGAACCAAGAAATACACGCACCCCCGAAAAATCACATCCTCAAATTATTTCATTGTAATATTTTGAGTATTGACCCGTTTCCTGCCTGAAACATGCCCTCAAACCTCATAGACAGAAAGTCAATTCTGCCAATTTCATTTTCTGAAACAGAAGCACATTTGTTAGTGACAAACTTGATTAGAAAGGCATCTCCTGGCAACCTGGGGAGTGGGAGGTGCATGTACAGGCATAGAAAATGAGGCTAAATATTTTCTAGATTTTTAAAAAACCTCCATAAATTAACTTTGCAGAACACAACTGAAAACTGGAGTCTAAACAGCTCACTGAGGTTTTGTTTCTTTGCAAACAGAGTCATACTCAGCACTCAACCTACGCACAGTCATTTAGGGCAGTGGTGAGGAAAGCACCAGAGCCTCCCCAAACTCTATATGCTCCACAAGCTTTTTCACAAACCCCGTTTTATCAGCCTCTCAAGTACTGCTAGAACAAGCACGTCCTTGGAGCACAGGAGCAGAGCCTTTGAGTCCAAAGAGCGAAGCAGGTCCTGCTGACAAGGACTTGTCTCTGAGATGTCGTACTGCCAATGCTTTCAGCGGAAAACCAGGTAACGTTAGCACAAAGCCTCAGCTGACATATGCTAAATGAATTGGGAGCAAAGGAGAATTCAAAACCACTCAAGATAAGGAGACTTTTAGCCGCATGAGTCTGAGGCTCTCCTCTGTCCAGCTCTGCCACCGTCTCACCTGGCACTCCTTCGCTCAGCGCCAGGGTCTCCACGCCACACCAAAGCGTTTTGGATGGTCAAGCCAAGTACACCGTCGTCCATTTTTAAGAATCACCCTTCTTTAAGTTCTAACATGGAAAATACCTCTGTTTGGAGAACTCTGAAAAACTACTTAATCCTCTCCCTTTTCTAGTAGGTGCTGTCATCATACTGTGACAGCGGGGAAGAAAAATGAACGTCTTTCCCAGAGCTGTGCCTTGCAGCAATGAAATATGCAAAGCTGCAAAAGAAAGGCAACCCTTTTATTGGGGGCTATCAGATGCATCCTCCTAGCAGTGCCCAGCCAGCTCACAAAAACCCCCAATGCCAAGGAGAATAAAATTTCTGCTCCAGAATGAAAGCAACATAAAACCAGAATTTTCCATTTCCACTTTCAAGCTTTCTTTCCTAACCCCTCCAGTAAGTCTATACACGTACTGCAGCAAGTCTGAGGACAGAGTGACCATACAAACGACTAGATGGTTTTTAAAAGTATCAGAATTAGGAACGCAAAACCCACAAAATGGGGGTTTATGGGCTCTCCAGACACATTTCTCTCTTCTTCTTGCACATTTCTTCTAGTTGCAAAGACATCTTTCTGTAGCGTGAACTTCTGCGGACCCCCCCCCAGGGTACGGTGATTTGGCAGCCAGCCGTGGGATGGCGGCGCTGCGTGCGGAGCTGTACCCCGCGCGCAACCTCCAAGGTACGCTGCCATGCTATGTCAGCCTGCTCCTGAACCACCGCACAGCAACGCCTCGCCAGCAAAATTTTTAGCTGAACGGATTAAATGCAAATGGGAAATCTACTTATTGCATCTCTCAAATTCAACCTCCAACCATTTTATTGTACTGTACAAAACTTTGGAGAAAGGAGAGAGCTAATATATAACGTTTACATGATATTGAGCTGCTGTAATACAACGCAGCATGTTAAATTTGACATCCTGGGAAACGGAAAACCTACACTCAGGTGTGCATAACTCAACAAATTGATGAAAAACTTAATTCATTATATTTATATCTTTAGCCATGTTGGAATGTAAGAAATTGTACTTCAAACCAGAGAGGATTTTAAGACCAAATATTTTTTCTGTGTCTCCAACTAAGACAGTTGGTTTATTTACTTTTCACACTGTTGATTCATTTTTAAGAAATATGATAGGTATATTTGGAGGAAAAGGATTTTTTTGTTTCTAGTATAATAAAAAAAGATGTTTCCAGCTTTCACAGGCTTGGGACATGGGAGGCAGCAGTATAAGTGATGGATTAGTGAGCGGAGTGCAGCAGAAGTGGTCAAACTTAGGTGTTCAAGACAATTTATCAGAGAACTTCCAAAGCTCTACAACACATCCCTCACACAGCCTTCACAACCGCACTTACTTTTTCAGTGTGTTTCACTGCAGCCATCACCACTTTTTAAGAAACAAAAAGCTCCTTAAATTACTTTTTCTTTCCCGGCTTCTCTTGGTTCTTGCTCACCCAAGCCTGCCTGAGCAGGAGACCTTCTTGCAAGCCGCTCAGATTTGAAATTGAGCATAACGCTTTCACCCATCCCTAGGCAGGATGGATTTTTCATGCGTCTCCAAGATTGGTCATAGCTAATAAAAAAACCACAGTTAAGCTGGGCCAAATTTAGTCCATAGTCATTTGGAGAATTTACCTTGATATACTTTTCAAGAGATTGATTTTTCAGAGGATGGACACATAGCAGCCCATTGAAGGTCTATCACGATGCTCATCTATAATCACTAATCTCAGCCTAGGGACAGACCATTATAATTCTGTATGCACCGGTATGAAAGACAGGTTTTTGGTTGTAGTGCCAGAGGAAGAGCAGAGGAAAAAGCCTTCACAGACAGACACTTTCTGAAGTCCTAGCTGCTGCTCAGATAGTGATGTTACACATGTCATTTTGTAATGAAAAAGACCGTGTGATTATGCTTACACATAGCTGGGCACATGTAATGGCTAGGCAGTATGTGGAAAGAAACAGCATTTAGGGGAATAATAGGCTGAAAGTAAGCAGTACTCTAATATCAAGCACAGACATCTCTCTGGAGATTTCTTGTGGGAGAATTACACTAAACCCTAGTATTGACGTAAGGTTAAAAGATATTCTAAATCAATTGACATTTAAATGCAAAAACCTTGTTAACCCTCACGTATGGATCTTTAACTTTAAAATGCTACCTCAATTTGATACGAGGAAAAAGATACTTAGTATGATCAGGAGGTTTTAGTCTACTAAGATTCAGCCAGATTGTGTATTTTCATTTTAAATAGTACAGGCTAGAACACCAACTTTCATAAACCAACTGTTGATTTCTCCCCTGGGGAACAGCAGCCTATCTGTGTTTCTTGCTCATCCAGAAGAAGCTGGAAGGACTCAAAGGAGAAATTACTTTTACAGTGTCACCCCAGTTTTCTTTATTTCTGTGGGCCCCTAGCTATTTTCCTTCCCTAGGTTGTGTTTGAGAGCTGCAGCATACCCCTACATTATCTGCTGCTTCACGTGGTGTTTACCCTTTTCCAGCCTCTGAAGAGAGTTTAAATTATTTCCTGTTTCTTCAATCTGGGATGTGGTCACCCGGCTGTCTCTGATGCTTCCACTCCAGTAAATACCATTATGGTTTAATGACCCTCTATCATCTCTCTCCTAAGAGCAGATGGCGAGTACATGCACACAGAGACAGCTAAAGATACACAACTTCATCAAATCTCCTCAGCTCCATAATTTATACATGGGGAAGTTCACCAGCCATCTAACCTGGTTAGGTTCTCATGCCCCACTTGCAAAAGTTACAGAGATACTTCTAGAATTATTTATAAAATCAGTGAGAGGTGAACCCAGTATCTAAGGTATAAAAGAAGTTGTCATTGAAACTGGTGCCCATTAACTGAACCTTCAGCTGCATAAAACCTCAGAGCTGTGCCTAATGCCTTTCCATGGGAGAGCTAACACAGTGTGGAGCCTTTTGCTCTGTAACACAAATTTATTAATTTTTTCTAAGTTCAGTCTTGAAAAAAATTCAAATAATCTTTATTAGAAACTGAACCTTCATTTTGAGGAAGATTGGACCAAATCCCGAACTTCACAGTTTAAGGGCTGTGACAAATAAACTCAGCATCATGAAAGTGTCATGACAATTACACAAGCCACATCTCCTCTCTTTTTAGCTAAGAATAGAAGCTTTGTGCGTAAATCAGTGCATTTGTCAAGTTAAGAAGATAAATGAAACTGCATGTTTAAATATACACACTACACTTGCAACATGTTTTTGAAACCACTACTGTCTGAATTCCACAGTTCACAGCAATTTTGATTTTTTTTTAACATATCAAAAAATATTACTGTAGCTTATTAGAGAATGCTTTATAGTTTGACTTTTATTTGTGCCATGCTCTTCCTAAAGACAACACCTTGCACAAATGAGAAAGCCCTGCAATATTTCCAGCATTAGCGCAGGGCAACGTTGCTGATTTTGCACAACTCAGCAAATATCCTGTCGTCTTCCCTTCAATGTCATTTCCCTCCGCTGGTGAACGAACACTCCCAGACAGTTGTGGGACAACCATTAGCTTTTTATTAACTGCAGCTGCTTGGTTTTACTGGGGCAAAGAATTCAGGAAACTCTGTAGATTTTATCTAGTAGGACACAACTCTATCCTGTGGACAACTTACAAGATGGCAATATTGGATAGTCTTGAATCTAAGTTCCTGATAGAAAATCTAGGCTGGTACTTTAGTTTCATCACACATTTCACACAATAATCCATAAAGATGAAAACTGCACAAAACCAAAGTAATTTTATAACATCTGTTATCACAAATGCATCATGGCATATCCACTCAAATATATTTGTTGAGTAGTATCTCATATAGTTTTGTTACTTTTAATAACAACTTGCTTTTCCCCTTACTTGTATGATTTTAGCTGTAATATATGGTGTTTTAATTTTTTTTTTGTACTCTATAAGCTTGGCAGACCAGATGTTTCCTTTTGAACAAGGTTAAAACAACAACAGAGTAGGTTTCCCTACAGGGAATAGGGCAAAGAAGGTGCCTGCCCAGCATCTCTTGGGCATTGCACCTTCCCTTTGCAATAAACACATCAAGAGCCAAGACAAACAACTGAACACTTTGACACACCTGAATTTCCAGAAGAGTTGAAGGGGAATAGTTTTCTCATTACTATGGCTAATTAGTAACTTTGCTCAGTATGAACCTTGCATTCAGCAGCCAAACACGTTTTACTAACTGCCTGCAACTCTTAGACACGTTACTCGGACTCTGATTCTTTCAGCTAGGAGACTAAAGCACTAAACACATTTACTCATATATGTGTAGTTATCACCCATGCACAAAAATGTCCTTGTCTATTAGGAGGACTCTACACTTCCCTCATACTCATCAGGATAAGCTGCCACGCTTTGATTGTGTACTTTGCTTACATAATTTCTTCTCACTTACTGACATCTACCAAGCAAACGCCTGCACAGAAAATAGCAAAGATCCTGCGTTTCAACAGCCAAATCCTAGTACACCTCTAGGGTAAATATTACCACTTACTAGAAAACTACAGGGTCTGCTTTTTATTATATTTTTTAGCTTATGCAGGTTTTTTTAACATGTTTAGGCATCAGAAAGTACCTAAAGGCAGTTACTTTTTAAACATCTCTTCTCACTATAAACTATTCAAGTTTCATAATCGTTTATACAGTAACTTACCAATGCATGTGACAGCTGTTCCCAAATTCCTCCCAGTGGTCTTATAGTTGATATTTTTCCACGTACAACACATCCGCTCTCCTCAGCGTGAAGCTGTTTCTCTGCGTTTCATTTGACCACAGTCCTCTTGGACGTCTATTGCCTTATTTACATTTTCTTTGCAGAGCAGTTGAATTTCTATCCCCTGATATAGGGTTTCCTTCTGGAAAGTCTTAAATTTGTCTTCTTTAGTCCATTTGCCAACTGCCTGGGATAATCAGCTTCTGTAAATTCTGCCATCTCCTTTAAAATCTACACCACTGCTTTTTATATCTTGCCATAAGATATACTTTATTTCTTTGGTATCCTTCTGATGCTTTCCTCTAACGTTAAATCACTGGTTTTCCTTACTCAAAACCAAGCTGATACTGGTGCAGCCCTTTGCTTTATGAGCAAAACTACTTTATAGGTTCCTTGAGAATATGTACCTTTTAATTGTCGTAAAACAGATCTCTAACAAAGGCTTTCTGTGCAATAAATACAGGCAGGTCTTACCTGTGATTTATAGCTTGCCTCCTACCGTACAATAAAACTGTCTGGTGCACCATTGGAACTATTAACTAAGCAGTATTGAGCTGAACATTCAAAAAATCTTCTGATTCATTGGTTCAAAGCCAAATGTATGATGTTGCTGAAGTCAATACATAAAATTGCAGCTAAGGAATTAACAGCTTAAAGAAATCAAAGATCCCTGTCATTGCTATACTCTGCATAACAGAGCCTGGCTAGCTGGAAGTATTACTTTGCTTTAAAATGGATGTACGTTTTTGAGACGGAAAGAATGCAGTAAAAAAGGGCAGATCTTGCATCAGTGCTTTCTCTTAATTAGGTCTGACTTGTTCAGCTAGGCTATTGATACTTTAAAACCCCAAAGCAATAGGATTTTCATTGAGCTCATAAAAAATTTAACTATTTCATGGTTCAATATACTATACCATATAAGTTTAATCAGAAATGACATTACCAAAACTAAAGCAGAGAAAATCTGAAATGGTATCTATCGCTCTCAGCACTAAAGGGACTCAAATTATGTGCAATAAAGCATTTAAAGCATATAGAAAATAGTGTTATGTTCCTCAGTAGCTTAAGAATACCAGGGATTACTTTATGCAATCTTTAAAGAAACCTTTCATCAAATAATTTTTACAGCATACTTTTGAGTGTAAAGCAGATAATTTTACATTTTATTCCACCTGCTGGGTGCTCCTATCCAAATCTCTCTCCTTTCAATTGCTATGCCTGTAAAAGAGGAGGACTGGAACTGGGAACCGCACTACAGGTGCCCAGCGAGATGCACGATCGGCCGCTCAAGGACCATCTCAGAGCTTCCCGAAATAAATGCTGGAGCATTCACTGCTCTCTGAGCCTGGAAGTGCTCTTCCCAGCTTTGGGCAGGAGCCACATGCTTACCTGACACCCCGCACGTTTCCATACTTTTCCTAACTTGATATATCGCTCTTTTTAAGATTCGAGCCACTCCTTCGCTTGATCATACTGTGCTGATAGTGGATGCGCTACTGTTGCTCAGCAGAACAGCTCTCACTGATTTTCTCTCCAAATTCCCCGTTTTCTCTCTTGCACACTTCTAAGCCATTGCAGACCCAACACAACCCTTTGCTTTCGAATGCCTTGGTACGTGGTACTTTGCTAGGAACTGTGTTGTTAGCTACCACATGCCCAGTATGGGGAACATTTTCTAATAATTCAACTTTTGCTTTCAATTAAGCTGGACTGTGTTTTGCAAGGGGATTGCAACCGCTTTCTTTATCAAGGTTTTCAAACATATTTCAAATTTTTCCTCCATAAATAACAGCGCAAGGCTATTAGTACTCAGTATTTTTGTTCTTTAATGCAAACCAGAAATGGTGAAGATTACCCCATAGCTCATTCTAGCATCAAAATCAACTTGATTCCTCTGTTTAATATAAAAGCAAGGTAAGTGACAAGCATAAAAATATTATTTAGAGAATTCACTCTATGTGGTAAAGTTTTGCTTAATTGTGCTAGGAGAGTTTGGCAATGGGGTCAAGTTTCAGCAACAAGATAAACTCTTAATGTAGAAACTTTGGTCTTGTAAAAGCAAAGCCTCAGTGTGTGCTGGTTTGTTTATTTATGCTTCTAAAGGAAAATGTATATATTTGCAAAAGTCTGACATGTTACTAAGTACACTGGGTTTTGCTAATATGATGCATGCTGAAGCACTACCCCATTCTTTCCTGCATCTGCTTATAATCATTCTAGAAATGCTGAAATTACAACATTCCTAAGAAAATAAATTATCATCATAATATTCACATCAGCCCTTTCACCGGTGCTCATTGGGGATGCCTTTTATTCTGAAATGAGGGCAAGTTCTTCTTTCAATTAGGAAAAAAATGCTGAAAACAACAAACCTTAAACATACTCATTGCACATGCTTAATTCAGACTTGCCATTTTCCGTGAAAGCAGAAAGCTTCATAATAAAACCCCAGTGTACCTTCGCAGGGTAGGATGCCAATTCCCTCGGGTACATACCTAATGCTGCACCGATACTTCACCATCTCTGCTTGCTCTAAGTTACATTTTCCTTATTCTACCCCCTTGGACTCCTTGGCTCCAGGAATATCTGTAGCACGCAGGTAACCAGACACTGCTGCTCTTTTCCTCCTGTGTGGTTCTCAGCCACATCTAATGAGAATACACTCTGTCCTCACTAGCGAGACATTTCCACACTTCACAACCTGTGGTCTTCCCTGCTTTGAGACTTACTGCCCATTCAGGAGCAGACTTATCTGCTCGTTTTTATGTACCTTCTGCACCGCAGAATTTCATGCAACTTGTGCAACTACTCTGGCCCTCAGGTAGGACCAGTTCAGCGTGGCTTCAAAGCACTCCGAGGCTTTGAGCTTTAGCCAGAAGAAAACAAAGTCCAGAGACAGAGCATTTAAACCAATGCGTTGAAAAGCATATGGAACTGCAGAGGGACATTTACTAACATCACGCAACGCCCCCGAAAATCCATACACCAAGATACGTGCTGTGATCAATCTTAAATGTCACTACCACCGCTTAGAAATTGCACGGCCTTGCAAAACCCGCAGCAGTACCCAAATGTAAGGCTAGTATTAGAGGTACTGACTCATGCTCTTGGCCAGGCAGGGGTCAGTAGGCTGAAGTAGGCATCAGTGCACGCATCAAGGAGGTGGAGGAGAACGGTCCAGCTCTTAGCCATCGATGGGTACCGCAAAAGTGCAATGCCAACTCTTTCTGTAAGCACAGCATTAGCTTAATGCATCTTTGTGAGTAATTTAAGCTGCTCAGAGTATACTTAAAGTTTCATGCTTTATTTTATTAAGTACAGGGTTATCTAGGCACCTAGAAATATTTGTAAGAATAAAAGCAAATACTTAAAAGTTTCAGCCATTTATCATGCATCTCCAATTTGTGCTTTCATAATACTCCAAGAAACCAAAGCGAAAAGTCTTCCCGGGCAAAGCATATGCTTCTCAACTCGCTTCTCAGCATTTAAATGAAACAAATCAATATTGCTGACATTCTATCAACAAAGCCACAAACAACCCCAAAAGTTTTAAAGCCTAGCGAAAGGCATCACCCACCCTGCACTTCGCCACCCTTCCACCCCGATGGCTCCAGTGAACAGGTGCTCTGTCAACAAGTAATTTCTATATTCTAGCGGAGCACGCAACAGCCAGGAAAATTGTACTTACGCTAAATAATTCGTCCTGCTTTTGTTCCTGATATAGCTGGCTGAACCATGCTTGCTCATAACGAGTTTTATTGATGCTTGGCTCTGAGATGACACAGTGCTATCCTACGCAACGAGATCTTTAACTTTTGCGGAAAGCGTTTGGTCTAAAGGATGGCTGATTTGCTTAAATGAATCAATTACGTACCTCTGACAGAAAAGCCAAAGGGACCGTTGAGCTCTGAGCAGATGATTCTGTCTCAGCAGCTTGATTCAGTGAAGAGCAGCAGAACAGAAAACTGAACGCAGCTGGCAGAGCCCCGTCCACAGGCGGACGTGGAAGGAAAACCGGTCCTTGCAGCGCCGTGCAGCGAACCGGCCCGGTTTTGTTTTACAGGTTACAGCGAACCAGACACCGGACCACGCTCCCCGCAAGTCCCCACGGCCGTGTCCCCCCTCGGGACGGGCAGGGAGCCTTCCTCCGTGCTCTGCCCTCCACCACGAGCAGCCGCATCCCGGTGGGACCCCGGGAGGGAGCAGCATCCCTCCCGGCGAGGAGGTCGTCTGCCGCTCTGAACCCATTCACATTCAGGGTAAACCGCGCAAAACAAAACAGATGCTCGCAGGTTTCAGCGCGGGCTATAATCCTATCACTGCTGAAAGATGATTATAGAAATCCCTGTAATTAAACTGGACGCCGGGTGTCCGCAGCAGGCTGACGAGCCTGAGCCAGCTCCGCGGCCCCGTTTAACCGTGCACGGGACTGCACGCCCCGAAGCATCACCTCGCTCCCCTCTGCATAAACCTGCACTTTCTTCGCAGCTTTAATCCTTGGGGAGCAGACTCGTCTTGGAGTCTCCCCCTTCAAAGACACCAATAAAAAATACCTTCATACATCATTATGGTTTTTCAGGATTTTTTTTTTTTATTGCAGTGAGGGCAGCTATATAGATATACCTTTCTCCTATATATACTGCAGGTTTATTGTTTTACGCATGTTTTATTTAAGCATCAAATCCACTAGTGCATAAGGTCAACATAACAAATACTTAATTGCCACATTTATTTTTAAGTAAACAGATTCTTTCCCCACGGTCCTTTTGAATCAGTAAAGGCTGCACTTAAACCTTCTCAACACAGCCCCAGGAACAAAACACTGTACTGCAGTCGTAACAACTGAATTTACACACTTGCGGATGTACATAAACACGTACATCAAACAGATGGGGAGAACTAGTTAAGGAAAAGTCAGGATGCAGATTCACTAAAGGAATTATCCGGAGAACACCTGCAGTACTCTCATCCCCAATCCAGAGGATGCCCAAGGACACGGATCCCAGACTCGGCTCCACCACTCCCAGGTTGCCAGTGGAATCGGGGACCACCAGTGTTTTAAGGAAACCGCTTCCAGGGCTTCAGCAAAAGCAATATTTACTTTATGCAGTATATACTGGAACAAACCAAAGCCATTCGCTTGAGATACAGGAGAGGACAAAAGTGACAGACGAATGGACCAACATCTAGCTTCCATACAATCCATACAGGATTCACAGCATGTTGCCTGGGATTACTGCATACCAAATTCTTTGAAACTGAGAGCGGAATACATGTTTCAATTTTGTTTGTGTGTCAATTATATATTTCTGCATTCAATGATTATAAAATAAAAATTATATTATTCCATTTTTTCACATAATATTCTGAAACTGCAGCTTTTGATAAGGTAACCATGCTTTTATTATAATTTTATGTAAATTGCCATAGATCCAGTGAATTCAATTAACTGAACTGAATTCCAATTTGCAGAGCAGCCTGGTCCAATAATTCAAAAACTGCATTTCTTGAACATTTTTAAATTGACCAGTGCTTACAAATCTGTCATTTCTATTTTTACTATTGTTACATAGCTGTCAGCGTACATATTTCATAGAAACTGTGAGATGCCCACAAAAACAGGTTAATTAAGGAGTTCTCGTCCATCCCAGTCATATTAACAAGCAGACCCTGTGAGCAAACAAAAAATGAAGCAAATGAAAATGTCCTGAAGTATTTATTCAGTAATAAAATGGAAATAAAGACTTTAATTGCCTTTAAGTTCTATTCAGTCTTCATTTCCTTAGAAATTATATAGATTCATTTTTTATTGTGCTTTGGGTTGGATTCACTGTGGTGCTCTGTGACTCATATTTGTTTCTAAATGGTGGTGGTAATTAGTAAACACAACTCCGTCTAGTTCTGTTTATCCCTGTTGGGATGTATTCCCTTGGAGACAGACTATCAAAGACAGGAAGACTTGTAACTTTAAATTGTATGATGTCTCAATGATTTCTTTAAAGTAGGATTCATTGCAATAAAGTAAACACAACATTACTGAAAAGAAAGCACATATTCATTATTAAATCATTCAATACGTGTAAGAAAGACCAACAAAACAGGAACTGATAGATCCTGTGTAAGAGAACACTATCAGAGGAGGAAAAAAAAAAAAAGAAAAAACTACATTAAGTCATTCAAAAGAAAGTGCTGAAATCTGATTAATAAACCACAGCAATCTCGCCTAACAATGTTTTAAATCCCTTATTTCATAAGACTGTATAAAGCAATGGATGTTTCCGCTGCTCGAGCTTTGTGGCGGTACTTAGGGAGATTGAACAGAAGAAAGGAGCTACTTATTTTAACGCAAGCACAACAAAAATGTGGACAACTCTCCCAGGTGCTGTCATCTAAGGCTGGATGTCCTCACTCCCACACCCGTTCTATAAAGCAAAGGTAATTCCTTTCCTCCCCTAAAAGAAACTTTACACCTAGCAAACGTGTGCCTATTTGCTAAAACTCTCTCCTCCCGTTACTGAAGTTTGTTTGATGTTTTCCAGAAGTCTTGTCTCTCTGATGAAGGACAGATTCTTCTGCTGGGAGTAAATCAGCTTTGCAGTGTCATTTTTGTCCTTGGGATTTGTGTGAAGGAGCCTATACTCTTGGACAGTTACCTGTTTTTACGGTGATAAAAATAAAACAAAAATAATTGAAGAATCCAGGTAAGGAAAAAAAATGACCCTGTGATTAATAAACTATACCAAGTGTCAGGATCGGTGGTTCTGTTTCTCAGTCTCTTTTAAATGGCTTAACATCCCACACGTACCAACCTGGGCTCACAGAAAACCATTTTGCACAAAAGATCTAGGCCTGTTTGGAGAGAAAATAACTAATTTTTGCCATGACAACCTCCTTTACCCCTTGGATGAGCTAAGCACCCTCAACCAAAAGGCAGGGAGAAAGCTGGAAGGGCAGACACCCCACGCACCCCACGCTGCCAGACCCGCCTGGGACACGGGGAACACACCGCGCTGCCTGGCAGATCCCCCCTTCCACATACGCCCTGGAAAAAAACCCATCCTGCCCACCATCCCCAACTTTTTACCACTTTCTAACTAGAGAAAGTGCTACAGCGGGAGGGAACATCCCTGTTCTGCCACGCAGAGACCCCCCAGATCGCTCTGACCTGTGAGTGCTCGTTAACCCGGGCAGCACGGCACGCTGCCGCCGTTCAGACCCGAGATCGCTCCTTTGGGATTCACCTCGGCATGCCTACAGCATTTCGGTAGAGCATCAAGCTTTGAGCAGAAAATCCTTAGAAAAATTGAAAATGAAAGTGGGGCTTTTTTACTTATTCACCAATATTTTTTTCATATGTCCCGCCCCAGGGAATTACTGTACTGTCTGTTAGAGGTGATGGCTCACGGCATCCTGGTCCATCCTGTAAAAGATGGGAAGGTGAAGCTGTAGACCATGCAAAAAAGAGGATGAGGTGGTTATGGGAGACAGAAGAACGCTCTCTTTTTACGGCAATGTTAGATTTAAAATAAGGTTTAGAAAGCAAAAGGAAACAGAAGGGGTTTGGACAATACTATGATAAACTTGCTCCCTTGATGGTATACATCTACCGCATATCACTCAGCTTGGTGATGGCAAGGATGCTGAATAAAGAACACAATTCAAGTGCCAGATTCCTTTCCAGAATGTTTTTGTCATTGTTGTACATGCCATTAAGGAATTACTTGCTAGGAGCAACCTATACAGGAAAACATTCAAAGTACAATCCTTACTCTTTTATGATTCAGCTAAGTTGTTTCCAGTAAATAAGAGAAGTCAAGAATAACTTTAATTACTCAGCTTCAGCAATTTCTCCCATAAAAGATGAGAGCTATCAACTAAACGTATTTATTGTATGAGTTAAAAAAAAAAAATCATACTGGAAGATTCACAAAAAAGCACTTACATTTAGAAAAAGAAGGAAAATTACCCTATGTGTTATTTTAGACTATATAAAGATGACGGTCATGAAAGGATAGATTTATTCTCTCTTACATCTCTGATAACTTACCAAATGGATCACAGTCATCAAAGACAGAATAGTGATGCTCGGTAAAGCTCATTCTTTTAATGCTACCCGTATTTTTCATCCATTAAGACTTGAACAAATAACATTTCTAAGATTATCAGAAAATATTGAACTGTTAAGATAACTGGTTCATCATTCCACGAAAACAAAAATTGTATTTTTTCAATCTGCAAATGTTTCATTTCATAACAGAAAAATAATTTGTAAAAAGACAAAGCTGCATGCCAAACAAAAGCTAATGCAAGTCAGCAAGTCTCAATATGGCAACGCTAAGATGAATGGTTTGTCCCTTTTGTATTATTTATTGTGCCTTTATATCTGTGAATTCCAAACTATCTATTACCAGAGATGGTGCCCACACTCAATTTATACAATATTGTGACAGTCAGTTGTTTCCATCATTCCTAAAAGCCACTTCAACTGAAGCTGATGTTAATGCACTAATATCAAAGTTAGGATTTATGCTACCTCCCACATACGCTGTAATTGCGTATGAAAGGGAAGTCACTATGCTATGGAATTACTTTTGCTCACTTTTTCAAGCAAACAAGACCTTGAATTGCTAATTGTTAAGACTATGCATTTTAGATAATTGCTGATTACGGTATTTGAAGTGTAAGTGATTGTTAAATGTGCTGTTTGGCTAATGCCCAGAAAGCCAACGTGATATCATGGATAATTATAGACAGTTTAATTGCTTCGGGTCTTTTAATTGGCAAAGTACACGGATGATGAGAGATGAGATGAAACTGAAAGGTCCGCTGAGCCAAGGAGGCCTCCAGAATTGCATGCCATGAGCTGACCCTCTATTTTGGGTTCATCCTTTAGGGACCAAAGCAGGGTAATAGGAGACAACATCATTTTAGAAAGAAAGACCTAACCTGTCCTACCTCTACAGCTAGTTTTTCCTTGCGAGAAATTCCTCTGCTTGTCTGCCAAAAGCTGCCTCCTATATTCTTTTGAGCCCTGTATGTTACGCAGAGGTGAATTCCTGCAGAGACATTGTCACTGCATCTTGTATTACCCCGTCTGTCTTCTGGTGAGCTTGCTCGTTTCACCTGGTAGGAAAGGTTCCCAACACGTATGGCGTTGAGTCACGGCAGGGGTTAGATGTGGAAGAGCAAGAACCTGCAGAGTATTCATGCCTGCAAATTTTCCTAGATGGCAGTGAGTTTTGACTAAAAATTACAGAATTTGGCTCATGAAGTAAGTCCAGCCAGCAGATGGAGTGAAGTAGCCTTTGTGATTCGGATAACTCTGTTCCAGCACTCGTGACAATTCATGAATCTCCCATCCCCAAAAGTTATTAGAGAAATTTAAAGCTCATGAAATAAGTCAGATTGGCAGATGTGAAAATATGAGTCCTCCTTTTACCCACAGAGAGGTAACTGTGCAAAAATCCCTCGTACTGGTTTGCATCTCTCTCATTTTGGAGCTTTTCTCTCCAGAGGCTAAAGGGTGGCACTTTTAAAATACCATTCTGCTAATAAAATATATTGCTGGACTTCCTGTGCAATGGCCTTTAGTCACTCAGAGCAGAAACTTGGCACCGAAGTAATTGGAAGCGCATCGGTTTCTCAGGCACGAGAGCTGAGGCATGTGTCTCCACTCGACTGCGTGGCAATGGATCATTTTCAACATTTTATTTCTTGTGTTGTTTAAAAAAAATACCAGCTCATTATGTCAAATTATAAATATCTTCCCAGGATCCATTTCAGTTTGCCATCGATCACGATAGAGACCCGTATACAAAAATAATCGCGGCGCTAATTTGCATTGTCATACGTTGAGACTTATAACGAAGGAACACGTTCAGGGTAGATGAAAACGTTACCAACTGCGCGAAGGTCTTTTAGATAAGCTTTACGCTGTGATAAATGGCCGGAAAAGCAATACAGAGGATCAGCAGGTCAACAGTCTCTTGTAGGTATGTTAATCTACTGCTCTTAATCCTCAGAAAAGCGCCTGGAGGCACTGGAGACCTCCCCGCAGCTGTAACGGGCAGGAGCCGTGCGAGGGGAGGGCAGGACTACAGACCAAAAGTCTGCAACAGGTATATCAACCGAACACAAAGTATTTCGAAGCAATGCCCGCAAACCCAAGCACTGAGCTGCAGCAGCAGCAACTGTACGACGGCGAGGTACGGGACTGCGGGCGCAGGAGATGCACCCAGGAGGGACGGGGCAGCCCGGAGCAGCAAAGGGGACTGTTCCAGAGAGCCAGAGGTGATGGGGCCGAGGGTCTGGCCTGGAACCCGAACCAGAGAGAAGACTGCTGTAAATGCTAAAAAGGAAAACCCGGCCTCTGTTTCCGCTTCAGGTTTTGACAAAATGCGGATGGACGCTAATTAAGGCAGGCAGTCTATCGGCACAAACTCTCAGCTGCGTTTTCCACTGACATTTCAGCCACGCGAATGCTGGCAGACATCAGAAATGTTTAGTTTTTAAAACTTCAAAGTGGTATTTTTATTTAAGGAATAACTGGTTGAATTGCACGATCCCTGACAGCGTTACAAAGATGACAGTGTTGCTCAGAATGAGCTCATTTGTAAGATCTTCCGCTTGCTGCTGTCATTTCACGTTTTGCAGTATTTTTGCTATAACATCCCTGTATTCATTTCATTATAGGAGATGCTTTTCAGGAAGATAATAAAAGATGTTGCAGGTTTGGGTCCTAAAGTAATCTAATCTGTCTTTTTGAGAGGTTAGATCTCCCTGTGACTTTGTTTCTACTTTCAAAAAGCTGATTTATCCACCTTCTCAGAATACTACCAGATTTAATTCCAGCATCTGTAAATTTAAGATCTTTGAAGTATTTTGAGTCCCCTCAGAGAACTATAACTTTGTAAGTTTGTGCCAGCTAAAGCATCTACCAAAAACCCCCCTCGCTAGGATATTAGAGTAATGATCGTAGACCTGTGTTACATTTAACTGGTTTAAACACTGCCAAAATGCTGCAAGAATTTTCTATAACTGCCTCCAAACTCCTTTTCATCTTTGGCAGGTGGCCTGTAAATGGCTACAAATATGGTTTTTTTTCTGTTTATTCCTTATTTACCTGGGATTCAGCAATACCCTTCCTATGGATAGATTTTTGGGAAGAGTTTCCCGCGCCGGGGCAGCAGGAGCGCAACGTCACCGCTTCCTCCGAGCTGTGAGAGGGCATCAACGCAGCGAAGCAAACGACACTTAATAAATTCACATATACACCCTGCAGTATGTGTACCCAGCAGTATGCACGCAAAAAGACAACCTAAAATAAACCCTAATTTGGGGTTTGGTGTAATTCGCAAGTCTGTGTTTTTCTCACATGAAATAGTATCCATCATTTCAGATCTCTGGCTGAAGAGTTCTGGTTTTAAAATGTTATTGTTTGGAAAACTTTACACTACAGTTTTTGCTTAGTTTTGCACAAGTTAATGGCTTGCAGAGACTGCAAACCTGAATGCCTTCCAGAGACTGCAAACATGAGAAGAAAAACAAAAAGGTCCAACTGTAGACAAAATAAGCTACTACCATAAACTTACATTAATTTTAAAAATATATATGGATGATACACATAGGTACATATATATTTATTGAAATAACTAATCCAGATCCCCAAAATCTTCTGAAACCATCTCCTGATTATAGTAGCTATTATGAATGTTTGAATTGCAGAATATTGCTTTGTAGAAAAAAACCAAATACACCAAATAACAGAGTCAAGATGTGGTCGGACAGGGTGCTACATAATCTCATCTCTGCTCCCTTTCCCACAAAAGGTTGGACCAGATGATCTTTGGAGGTCCCTTCCAACCTTTCAGATCTCGCCGGGGTTCCCCAAGCCCCCGACCCTCCCTGCTGCTGGGAGTCCCCATTCTTCGTCTCCAACCAGACCCATCCATCTCCTACCCCCAACCTCCCACGTCCTCGCAACGACCGCATCAGTAAGGACGCGAGAGCATCTCCCTGGAGACTTTCATTTCGTACGTGCCGCCGTGGCCAGTGTGGGCTGAGCCCGAATTCGAATGGCACCTTGGCAGTCATTTAGTTCTCCTAATGGCACCTACTTTATGCAAAACTGCAGAAATTAGAGCTGGAGAAGACACATTAGGTAAATTATGCTGAATGACTGGAATGGGATAGATGGAAATAACTAGCTTAGCGTTTCTTATCATACCGCGCTTCTGATGAGTCACAGGAATGTTGGAATATCGTGTTCTGTGAAGAAAACATGAAAGAAAGGGGAACGAAGAGTCGTCCTACTTATAGAAATCCTAGTAGACTTTAAAATAGAGTAAATCTATGATCATTTTTCAAATCACTGTTCCCCAAATGCCTGAATTATCTCCAGCTATGATGAATTATATCTTCTTTCCACCCTTTCACTGAAAATATCCAAGCAACGGACCTGTCACCACCTCCTTGAGATAACAGCCTACAGTTCTGTAAATCTCACTCTCTGAAAACTTTCTCCATTGTCATGTTTTCTTAATTACGTTTTCACCTTTCCCTCAATTATACTCCTCTTTGTACAAGCCTAAATGGATGCTTTTCCAGCTTGCAGCTTTTCTCTGATGGCTCTTGTCCTTTTGATTTTCAAAGGGGCTGCTATTCCCTGCTCAGTTTTGCCTGTGAAATCCTGGAAGATCATGGATTTTCACAGGTGTAACTAAGAGAAGAATTTGTCCTGTGGATTCTTTATTACTGATGGAAATGTAGAAGCCAGAAAGATCACAGCTTGAGCTTCAGAGCTCACGTAGCGTTGGCAAAGCTAGCAGCTAGGAGAATGAAAAATACCTTTTCCCTGTAAACTGAACAGATTGAGGAACAAAAAAGCATGAAATCACACACTGTACCACTTACAGACATTTCTTAGAAACACATTTTGATATAAAATACAATATAGCTATTTTTCAGTTGTCCTAGTCTGGACATTTTGTTTACAGCCAATGATACATAAAAGATTTTGAGCCTCGTTCACTTTGCCTACAACTGTCTGCTGCAAAGCTGAAATTCTCTTCTTCACCTTAATGCTGATTTCCTATGGAAGCACCGGTGCTTTAAGCCTGATGACAGAAAGCCAGGCTACATACAGATGCTAGAAACATTATTTGGAGATGAATAGAAGGTATGTTTGCGTTGCAGGCTTATGTCGACCTTAACCTGCTTGTCTTTGAATTGCTCTGTTCTCAGACCCAGACCTAAGCCTCTTGACTCTGGATTTGAAAACCCTTTGCTATCCCAGGATCGGCAGCTTGTCTATACAAGTAGAAAGCTTAAACATAGCATATTTCAGGTATCTCCAAGGCTGCTTTTGCTATGTATTTTCACAGCTTTTTTCCAAATACACTTACCCTTAGACACCACCTACTTCCCAGCCCCACCAGGGCTCATCTTTCACTTCGCAGGTTGTCAAATGACGGCTCAGAGACTTGAAAAAAACCCCCAGTCTCTGCAGAGTTTTAATATAAATGTTGGTGGGTAGCTAAGAATTAGCAATGATCTATGGTTATGCAAAAGACAATGAGAATTAACCCCTTATGGAGGCTGAGAAAGCTTCATCATCTTTTCCTCTCCACTGCTACTTACCTAACCACGGCTCCTATAATCGCCAAGTCTGCTAATGCAGCAATTAGTTACAAAAGCAAGCAGAACTGATGCTACGTTAACCACACTTAGCATGTACTAATACTACATTGCAAATCATTTATAATGGTTTCATTACACGTCTGAATGTCAGACAACACTGAGAAACCAGATTATTTGAGGCCAAAAGGAGAACTACGTCTGTCACCTGCCCGACTTGGTGGTGGCCCGGGACCAAGGGTTCGGACAGACACAGCGAGCACGAACCCAGGGAGCTGCGGCTCTGCCAGCCCTTGTGCTAAGGGGGGGCTGAATCTCACCCTCCTGCCTTCCCTTCGGGACAGCACGGTTAAACCTGGCATAAACCGAGGGACCAGCGCGTCTCCCCCCGGTCCACAGCCCTGCGGTGACACAGCACTAGTCAAAGGACTAAGCACGACACATCTCGTTGCTTTTTGCTGCAGTATGTAAAGAGCTTATAATTTGGTATTGTATATCTAAAAGAAGAACTCAAAGATGCGGCAAAGGTTTAAACTTAGTTAATGAAGACTTTTCAGGCAATGGAGCCGGTGAACCTGAGTCTGACAATCTCGGGACAGTAATTCCAGTTCCACCATCAACTACTACTAGTTTATCTTAAAAGTAAAATAAAAAAAGAATAACCGAGTAAGAGCACTGAAGAGATTACATCATATAAATAGATTACGGCTGATTTCCTATTTATGATCCATTACATTAAGAAAATATAGCTGTTAATTTATGCCCGTGATGGAGAAAATTATATCCCTTGATAGAATTGATAGTGTCATCTGAAGGAAGGAAAGTATGATATTACCAGATTATCAAATGTAAAGCACTCTGAAATACATAAATTATGGTTTGATATAAGAGATTCCACCCAGAAAATACTGGCTATAAGATTAAAAAGTAATCTCGGAGATGAGACGGAGGGTTGATACATGCTGGGGAGTTTAAAGGACTCAAACACTACCTTCAGCAAACTGAACTCTACACCCAACCTGCACTTCTTCTTGAATGCTGCTGGTTTAAAACCTAAAGAAGAATAAGGGAACAAAAGTCTGTCTTTTTTTTCTTTCTTCCTTTCTTTTTCTCAATTTCAGTAGTTCTAATGAAAGTTGTAACTTCTGCAACAAACCGCATCTAAAATCTACACCGAGAGCTTTGCTGCCTGCTAGAGAGGCAGATTGTCCGACACTGATGAAGAACAGGACATAGCTTCATGTCTCAACTGCTACAAATTCTTTAATAAATGGGATTGAAGGGTTTTCTTTGTCTTTTTTTGGTATGGTGAAGTACTTTGGGAATTTTAGGACTAGTCTGAAGGTAAAGATAATTTGATTGACTTAGAAATACAGCAGTAATACCTGAAACTACAGTATGAAAACCCAACAATGTCAACAGGAGGAGAAAAAATTGGAAACAGAGATGCAAGATGATCACAGAAAACGTGAGGCTTAGATGTCAAAAATCTCTGCAGAACCCCACAGATAAGTTCGGAGAGAGCTACAAAGGACTAATTTAAGCAGTTTTCTGTAAATGAAAATAGGCACCACTTTAAAAAAAACTAATTATTGAACTGTGTTTCTAACATTGTAATCACTAAGGCTGATACAAAGAAAACATAAAGATGAAGCTTTAGATGTGGCAAAAATATGACGATTATATAGTGAAGGTGACAAGACTGCAGTTAATAAAGCTGAGTGCAACATCTCTGGATATAAACAGGCTGACGAGAGGAAATAAGAAAAAGCCTACCACAGAAAAGTATATTTGCAATATAAACCCAGAGAAGCAACATGAAAAGCTTGCATTAATTTTTGAAAAAGGAAGTAACATAAGAGCTGAATACAACCCTTTGGGTAAGTCAAATGCAACATAATTAGCATGGTAGTTAATGCAAGTTCTATGATCTATGTGACACTTTAGCTCGCTTGATTTACTTTTAGGTAAAGAAATTATTTTTAAGAGATCTATTCTATTCTTCAGACTGAGCTGAGCAGAAATAAAAACAGTCAGCAAAAAAAATGGGTAGAGTAGAAAGGTGCCCATCAGTGGTAACAGGAAGATGGGAAGAAAGATAATACAGAAGTAAAGGGAAAGTAGAAAAAACATTTTTTTTTTCTTTAAAAAAGGCAAGCAAACCAAAAACCCAAACTAAAACAAACTGAAAAAGTTGCTTGGTAACAGGAGTACAAACACAGAATAAAGGAACGCAGAAAGACATCGAGATGAGGGACCCCAAAAGCAAAACCGAGGTTGCGCTTCAGTGCGCGGTGAGGCTGAAGAGCTGCGCCGGGCAGAGCAACGCTCGCGCCTGGCCCTGGGCGGCTGCACAGCCCCGAATCAGCGCTGGGCATGACGTCCCTAATTAGGTTAGGAAGAGGAAATGCATACGGCTATGGTTTGATAGTTATGAGAAAGTACTATTAAATAACACTGGAATCAAAATACTGAGGAAATAATTGCAGGGACCGATCAGTTCTGCCTATCAGGTTTATCTGACTCTTTCCTACCACAAAAGCCATGTCAGACTAAATTTCAAAGCAGCACTGGCTTCTTGCTGGAAATTTTTCGTAACTGTTGATTGGGGTTACCTGGTTTGTTATGCTTAACATGGGGTGATGCTTTGATGATTTATCTCCCTGATGGGAAACAAAGACATGAAGGAGGTTTATTTCAGCTCCAGATCTGTGTGACCAGGGAGGTGGCTGAGCTAGTCCCGACACCTTTGCAGGACAACAGAGCTATCGTGAAGCCACGAGTCTCTCACAAGCTTCTTCCCGCTGTCATTAAGGCCAGTACAACTTTTGCTGTTCACAGGCAGAATACCACTTGAACAGGAGCTGATTAAGATTGAGCGAGAGCATTAAAGACAGGTGAAGGTTCAACCATCGAACATGCTCTCGCTTATCAAGACGTCTGCAGGTCCATTTGGATTACATGATAACCAATGGTACGTAGCCCAGTTTTTTCCTAAGATGTGTTAAGTACCTCAGAGCTAGGGATAAAAAAATGCCACTGAAGGAACACCCAAGGAACAAGGAGTTTGGTTTGTCTTTGTTCTGATACAATATGGTCACTGGACCAGCAGCAGTAAAGCACGATGCTCCGTATTGGTGATGAACAAAATCCACAGAGGGGTACCCATCGTCATCTTAGCTGAGTAACTGGTGGTGGGAAATGAAGCTTTATGTTTTCATGGACATTTGAAATAGCTCGATTATTGTTTCTATTGGCATAGTATTTATGGACTGCAGTCATTAACTAGGTGTACTAGGCAAAGTGTGAACACAAAAGGGAAAGACAGTCCCTCTCCTGATCAGCTGTAATTCTTACAGAGGGGACAAAACAGAATAAAGAAAAAAAAAGAAAAGACAAACACGCAGAAGAGATCCAAAGAACAGGGAAACAGATTTTGTCAGTATAACAAACAAATCATTTTTATAAACATGAATATCAAATTTACCATCGCTAACCTGCAGAACATGAAACAGATATGCTGCCTCACATTATTATATAAGTATATAGCTATAAAAAAAATCATGTGACCAACGCTTCAAAATAATAGATTTCAAACCACTCATCCAAAGTCATGCAATACTGACAGAAATGAGAATAGAAACGAGTACTTTGTGATGTACCAAGTATATTTAGTATTGTCTTAGTAATCGAGCACTTAAGAAAGATTATGGCTGGACGAAAAGACACAAAAACAGCCACTGTCACTTTAGTTCTCATTACTGTCAATGGCTGGTAACATGTAGGGGTTAGAGGCATGGAAAGGGTGTGCTGCATATCCAGAGGGCATACAGGCGAAAAGACCTAAGACGCCCACCCATATTGAAGGCTAAAAGCAGAAGAAAACAGCCAGCATGCTATTTTTCAAACAAATAAAAACCAATAGTTACCAACTACTTCAGATGATAACATTGTGCCTTGGATTTCCTCATCTGCTTACCCTCCAAAATCTGAATTCGTTTGCATTTGAGTTTCTGTGAAGTAATCATTTTCTATTAACATAGTGAAATCAAGTTCTTATTTCAAACAACATGAATTTCAACCATCTTCAAACTCAGGCTTTCAGATGTCCATGTCTTTATTTCCCTGCTTCCACAGACACAGTAAGAGTATAATTCATCTGAACAAGAGAGTGACAGATTTCAGGCTAGTTTTGCTCACTAGAATTATCCCTGGTTCCCAGGAACATCACTGATCATCAGAATAACTTTTTCTGAGGTTTTCCTTAAATATACTTTCCCTAATGTCACATAAAGTCTCAGAATGTCAAAATGTGCTTTATTAATAGAAAAAAAATCACTGGGGACATTTAAGTTCATCAAGTGACGAATGCCCCCTTTGATACGCGCATGGCACACTTGCAACAATTACTGGAGAGAGATTAGCAAACCTTTTCTATGCTCCGATGGCTTCATGGAGTGTTGGTTTAGTGCATCGAAGTGCATGTAATAGATTGAATTCCCTGCTGTTTTCTGCAGACAGCCAATTACAAACTACCTGCACACTTGATGCTTTTGACCTTGCCCATAACAATATCTGAACTGATGGACTAAGTCACTTTCAAATGATAAGACTTCGCAACAAAAAGCCAGACACTCCACCCTCCAAAGAGCATTAGGAAATTTACAGTAGGATTATTTTAATTAGTCTCTTAAACCTATACTGTTTACTTTAAATCCCTCTATCCCACTTACCCTGGCTCTACTAGAAATGAGGAGAAAGTATCACAAATAATTTCTTTAGATGAAAAAAAAAAAACTTAAAAAAAAATTGCAAAGCAAGATTTACTTTTTTGCAAGCCAAAATTTTTAGCATTTCCAAATAACCAAATTTGTGCTCAGTGCCAAATTAACCAATAGCTTCAGCCTAAACTGGGACCAAAATACATTCACTTATCACCCGCACTTAAACATCTTTCATTGTTATTAATTCTGATGCAGATTGTGCTTCTGTTCAAAAGCAGATGGGAGCTATGTGGGCTCCTAGAATTTCTTTCAGCATATTGCCTTCAGAAGTCCTTCATTAGCTTTAAGACTGAGTATTTAAAGCCAGGCATTCAGAAACAGTAGTCAAAGAAAACGTGCTATTTTTGTTTTATACAAGTCGGCGTGTTTGACTGCCATACCCGTATACAACTTCTATTCTGCTCATGTTTATGAAAATGAGTTGGAATAAGTTTCTTTGGAAACATTCTCTCCTCATTTCTCATTTCCCTCCTGTCAAAAGTCTTCTGAATGGAAGTTATTATTGGCTTTATAATTTGTAACCTGTAAAATCCCTCAAGGTGAATACAGAAAATTTATTTTCTGTTTAACATTATTGTGCCTTAGCTAACCTTGCCTTTTGAGAACAGTATATCTTAAGGAAGACTGCCTAAAATAAATAAAAATAAGAAAAAGAAGTCCTTCAACAGACGATCCAATTACACACGAGATTACTATGGTAGGGTTTTATGCAAAAATAGGTTTATGATCCCTTAGTGGGTTTCTTATATCCCTTAAAATCATGCAGAGCAAGGAGGTGCCATATTTACATATCCCCATGAATCGATTTGAGGGTTAATCTTCAAAACTCTGTATGTACCTGCTACTACATTTCTTGTTAAGCAAAGGCAGGGCAGACAGTCTGGGTGCTGGCCATGCCCAGACCTCAGCAGATGGCACTGTTTCTCCCGCTCAGCCTCACCAGAGCTCTTTGAAAATTAACTTTTAACTTTTCATCTCCTTTGCCAGCAGCCCCGCAACCCTCCAGGGAAAGACTCGGATGCGGACAGGGGCCCTCGGCGGGCGGCATGTCCCCAGCGAGGCCACCTGAAGCACGGTGACGCTTGTTGTTGGGACGTCCTAAATATATTTACCGTAACGATGAATATATCCTCATGCCAGCCCATCAAAACCTGGTGCATATCCCATTTGTAGTCTATAGCCGCTCTCTATACAAACAACAGATACGTAAGAAAACAGTGTATTTACAAACAAGTGCCACAGATTTCCTAATATTGTCCATATATTGTTGAAAAAATACTGCTTGCTTTAATCCTGCTTTCTTAAAAATCACACCACGCCAGCATCAGCCTTGCTAGCAGCAGAAACCCCAAAAGCAAACTGCGCCGAGGCTGGGACTCACGGCACCCGACGCGCACACGCGCTACGCGGCCGAGCTCTGCGCCCACCCGAAGCACGAGGCCGTCTGGGCTCCCCTGTGCAAAGCCACCCCCAAAAACGTGGGCAGTGGTGGCCGGGGCCACGGGGACAGCGCCCGGGGTCCCCACGGTACCCCTCCGTCGCTGCACGTGCCGGCACGGAACACGGCAGAGTGGTAAGTGGTGGTGGGTGTTTATGAGACCAATTGCGTCTTATCAGACCCAAATCACCTAAAAAAAGCAGATAAGTGCCGGCCAGGGCTGCTCTTCCAAATATTTCATCACTTCTGCCAACTCCGTAGACCCAGCAAAGGAGATCTACCGCACACGCAGCCACGTACGGAGCAACTGCGGGCTCCAGCTGCTTTGGAAGGTCAGGTAAAGGCAGTGGCAAAAATGTCACAAATTATTATTATTTCTTGTTTTGCGCTTGAAAATGATGGCATGGCCTTGGTGATGTGGCAAATGCACTATTAGCGTGCCTCGGAGGAGTTGCGTACGTATGGAAATCACACCTCAAATTAATATCCAAAACCATGTAAATGTGAGTACTTTCACTATCCAAATTTTCTGTTAAAGCTACGCGGACTAATAAAGTTTGACCTATATTAATTTATTTAAGCAAACATATTCCTGAAATCTACACTGAAAGTTATCTAGCATGGGTTTTTAAACCTCCATAAATACATGAAGATGCTGAAGACAATTCCATCCCATTAGAGTTACAAGGAAAGTGTTAATACCCCTTTTTCCTTGAATGATAATCCTGCTCCTTGTAGATTCTTTTGCTGAGATTGCATCTCACTTGCCTTAGGTATTAAGCCTATGTAATTTTCTTAACCATGGGGTATCCATTTATCAGATTTGATGCTGATACCTTTTAGTTGCTTCAGCTGGAAAAAAAAGGCTTCTTTCAGAAAAAGGTTATTTAAATGTGACTATGAATAACCAGAAAAAAAAGCCACCTAAAGCCAGCAATAGATCTAGCGCAATAAAATTCAGTGACATCTGGAAATACATTAGGGTAAGTCAATAGCCTAAAACAAGGCATTATTAGCTGTATCTAGCAATTCATGCTAGTCCCCATTACTTTATTTGCAATCATTTAGTAGAGCCTCTATTGGCCTTTTTTTCATTAGAGAAGTACTTTTAATTCCACAAAATAAAGTCAAGAAAGTTATTATGCTTTCTTTTATTCCTAGTCCACATAAAATAATGGCTCGTGTTTATTGATGCTGTTTTAGTGGAGAAAATTAATTTGTGGAAAATTCATTAACAAACTGCATTGATGTGCTGGCATGGTCACCACAAATGACCACCACAGACTGCTAGGTAACAGGGGAAGAAAGATAACAGCCAAATAAAATCCTTAGTTTTAATGAAACCATCACATTAAGGCCATCTATTTGACTATTAAGGGTTTTATAGATTTTTTTAAAAATTGTAAAATAAATAGCATACTGAAATAAAAGGAAAACTCTCCCTATAATGAGATGCATGCACCGTTAAGACTGTTGGCCAGCTGAGCCCCAGTGTAATTCCACTGTCCTTCTCCTGAACTTTATTTTAATAAACATATGCACTTGGCAATATATTATGTAAATCAAATCCTTGATATTAAGGGCATTGCACATTTCAGTGCATCTGCTAGCATAGGTTAATTATCTTTATACAATTTGTATGGTTAGATCATCACTTGGATAAAAAAGCTCTATCAATTCCCAGGACAACATGATTTCATCACTTGTTTTTCTTAACAGAACGCTGGGTCCTCCTCGGCTGGAGGTATTTTGTTTCCAAGGCCATAAGGAAAGGTGTTTGGGGACCCTCCCCTGAAGTTTACAGCTCCTGAAGGAGGTAGCTTATCTACTTTAAAGAGTCTCGTTTGCCTCTGACCTTGAACAAAGGCAACACAACCGCCCGCTCTGCTCCGGTGGCGAATCCCTCCGAGCCTTGCTGGCGTTTGTGCTGTCCCTCGTCCCCACCGCACGCGGGAGGAAGGTTAAATTCCCCTGGAGAAATGAATGTTCTTCGTAACCCAATTCCTCGCACGTTTCCAGTCCAGTTAGAGAGCTGACAGAAAACTGAGCAAGACATTTAAGTGTTTGAACGGTCCTTGAATTGGGCTCAGGTTCCAGAGAAAGTGCAGTTTAACACTATAAGTTTTCCCTGAAAAAACAGAGAGGACTTGTGGGTCAGAGATGCACTTAATGAGTTCTACAGGCTCATCACGTCTGAGAGCATCTTCAGGGCTGGAGCGGTGGCAGAGTGCCGTCCCTAAGCCCGGCAGCAGGGACATCGGGGAGAAAGAGTGAATGACAGAGGATGCAGAAGGCTTTGGGCACAGAGATGGCCTGGGAATGAAAATGCGAGAGAAAGGTGAAAAAGTGTAAAAGTCAATTTAAGGAAGAAATTGAATTATCCCAAGAAATGGAAATAAGAACAACAATAGAACCAGTCACAGCGTGCTATAAACCACGTCAGTAAGTTCCAGAAGCGTTAGGATTTGAAGACTCCTAGCGCACAATCCTCCACAAGCTTGAACATCTGTGGACCCTAACAGAGGAAAAAATAAAACCATCTGGGGGAGTGAAATGACCAGGCATCCCTCCTGAACCAGGCTGCCGCTTAACTTTTGCTTCAGACCCAAGCAGCGGTCAGCGCTCGTGCCTCTGGCCTCAAAAGCAGGCAAGGGACCCCGAAACCCTGCACGAGCTGGGGCCACCTCCATCACCTCATCGCCTCCGTCGAGAAGGCAACGACGTTGAAGCACACGAGCCAGGACCTGCTCATGCTCTGGGGGAGGCTTTTGGCTTCACGAGGACGGGTACCTGACCCCAGCTCCCTCCCCGTACAGCCCAGCGCCCGCCTGTGCAGGACGGCCAGCGTCAGCCCGACCGCGACTCTCTCGAGGGCTTGTTCAGAAGAAAATCGGCGTTCTTCATTTTCTTCCATGCGCAGAGATCTCTGGGACAGGTATAAATAACGCCTTTGTTATTGATTCGGTTATATACGTCTTGAGGGAAGCGATGGTTAACATTTGCTGCAAATATTCTTCGGAGTATTAAAATCAATTCACCTCCAGTGTCTTCTTTTGCAAGTTTATTTTCTATGCATCGTGTGCAATCTATGTCTATGCATTTTCAGGTCACTGAAAACGTATTTTAAAACTACACTTTGCAGAAAGGAATTTTAAATGCATTTTCAGCATGCATTCCTGCCAAAGGCTTGTTTGGTTTTTTGGTTTTGTTTTTTTTTAACTGGATTTGTGATTACTCAATTAGTAAAGAGAAATAATGAATGATAACCAATAGAAACTGTGCACTGCTATGAAAAATTGAATCAAGAATAAGTGATCTAGAAAGAGAGGTCACTGAGTCATTTTGAATAAGTACATTTGAGATAATTGTTATGTGCTTTGAAGACGTTCCGAGAAAAAGAGGCAAAATTAATCAGATACATTAAATTATGAATTATTAACTCAGCTCTATTAAATATCAAATAGAAAAGCTTTTTAGGATTAACCATGTTTTTAGAAATTCTACTAACTAGTGAGTAGATTTCTTTGATTTAAAAATGATTTTTATTTACATTTGAAGCACAGGAGAGTCCCTCCGGGGCAAGCGAAGCTTTCCAGAAGTGGTGGATCACTTCTATGGTCGGGGTCTTACTCTGAAGCAACGTAAAGACAGTAATCCATTTCCACTGAACCTTTTCAGACTGAAATGGGGATGGTACACAGAAAACAAAGTTTATAAGTAGGTAAAGACAGAGGTATCGGGCAGACTCACCATTTTACAAGCACTGGAGATGTGTCTTACTTATGACTTTTACCGAGTCTGTTGATCCTTAAGTGAGTAGTGGCAGCTCCTGCAGTGCTTGCATTCATCTCAAAATAAATGCAGGACTTGTGTTTCACATCTCCCACAACGCTTTGGATATTTCGGCTGGCTGATGCAAGTTTTTTTTAATAACAAATTCCTTGGCAAAGTCAGCCTTCACATGGAACGACGCCAGAACTACTCATGAAACAAGTTACTGTGGCCTTAAGTTAAATCAATAATGCTGAATGAATAATGGTTGTTGCTGGATGCTGATTTTTCCTGGCTAATAAATAGTTCTCATGTCATTTCCTGAACCACCAGTCCAGCTCCAGCCACTCGGCACGATGAAATGCAAGACGCGTTCCTTCAGCAGAGAGGATGTGAACCCACCCGCTGAACGATCCTTAATCGTATCACAGTCTCTCGTTTCCGTGCCATCTATCAGCGAGTTTTGCGTCTGTCTGCAACTGCCAACAGATGTAATGCGGCTCATATTTAGCGATACACCCACTGTTCTTCAATATCTATAAAATGCACTTGAAACTATTGGCCTTTCTATTTCTAAATGGTTTACAGGATTATAGCAATAACAGATTTTGACCAAAGTTAAGCATTACAGGTTTTGTTAGTTCTTTAAAAGTGGTATTTCTGTAAGAAGAAAGTTTCGAATAGTTAAATGCCTATTTATTTCCATTTCTCAGAGTCTGTGACACAGAAGGGCAGACTGAGCAGCAGTATGCCGGTGTCTCAGCTGCCCCGGGGGTTCTCAGGTCCCCAGCTCCTCTCGAGCACCAGCCCCGCTCCACCGGCACTGTGCCATATGGAAACCCTTCAGCAAACGTGCCCCTAATCTTTCTCCTTCACAGCTTACAGATAATTTCTTACATGCCAGACACACTTTCCTCCCCTATTTGCTAGTTAACACTGGTATTAAGTAATTGAACTGTTGCCCTCTGAATTTTCATCTTCGTTTTCAACACTGGATACCTGCAGAGAGTTCAGAGGGGGGATAAGAGCGGCTGCACAGCACTCAAGGCACTACTGCCAAACTTGCAGCAATTTGTTATATTGTTTGATGATTCTGACGGGATTGATTTTCTTCTTGGCAAGTTAATGATATAATTACAAATTAGTGAATTATTTTATACTAGAGGATTGTTTCGTAAATTAGGTTGCTGTCATTTATCATTATAATTTCTTTAACCAACACATCTGATCCTTTGATCTGTTAACATCTCTACTCTGCGGCGTTAATACACGCTCTCAGTCATCACTGTGACATGACGAATAATGAAGCTCAAAGTTTACAAAGCCATAAAAATGCACTTTCTTCATTTTCCTCATTAGCAGGCACACGTGAGTAGGTAAAAGCTGCAAACCTTTCCAAATCTTCTCCTAATACAGAGCATGCATGGAGAAGCCACACATGGAGAAACCATGGGGTTTACCTTACGACTGAAGCTCACCCTGGATAAGGCACCTCTTTCCTACTCATCAGCTAATCAGATTTTGTTATCATCCCCACTCTTCCCCTAAACGTGCTTGCAAATCATTCTGCATCTTTCCTTGCCTCATATCCTTCAAGCACTTCTAGCAAGAAACTTTGTTCTGAAAGCTGTGCTCATCTAATCAAAGAAGATTTAAATGAAAGTAATCCTGGATTGAGCCATACATCCAGTCAAAACTAACCATCCATCTCTTAAGTTTCTGACCTAAACAAGGATCGTTTACAGGCCAAAAGCTCTTCTGTGTTTATTTAGGGAAGACTTCAGAAGTTCATTCACGGATAATTCAAAACCTGATTGAATTAGCAAGTCCGCAAAGGTTACCGGCTCAGCTCTGGAAGACAGCAAACACACAAATTTCAGTCAAATTACTGAAAACAGGGGAAGCTGCACACATGCAGATGAGGACCAAACTTAGAACAATTAAAATTATTTCTATAGCTTTTCCATGCATACTATTATCTCAGAAAGCAGGAAACACGGCAAGGTGATGGAAAAAACACTCTCAATACCAGTGAGCATAGTCAAACCAATTCTAACAAAGCGTGCACTTCACCGGCCCTTCTCACAGTGCAAACTATACATGTCAGCCCATAACTTGTCATTAAAAAAAAAAGTGTATTTTACACAGATATTTTGGAAAAATACTGCCAGTATGCCAAATTTCCATTCATAGCTTATTCTGGTTAGCCTCTTGTATGCACCAGATACAGAGCAGACATCCCTGGCGCCAGCTTTACATCTCTATTGTTGGACCCTGCTTAATTGGAACTAAATTAGTCTGAGATATTATCTATAAACTTTTTGACTGAGATTTGTTTCATTACCTGTAATTGGATCAACTCTAATACCTTTCTTCCAGTACCACCACAGCTGCTTCTTCAGAAAGTTCTGCTGGAATTAATTAAAACAAAACAAACAAAACCAGATCCTGATGCATTTCTATCTATTTGTATTTTTGATGGAAAGGACAATAAAAAAAAAAAATCACTACTTCTTTCTTTTGTAATGAAAATAAACACCTATCATCTACATTCCTGCAGTGGCACACACATACACCAGGCATACAGCAGATGACCATCAAGCTGGTGAGATGTGGAGACATAGGTATCGCTGCCTTCTATTCACCTTAAAAATGGGTTTCTTTCAAGTGATTATAACCGACTCTGAGTCTTTGGTCTAACAAAAGGAGAAGCAAAAATCCTAATCTTAAAAAGCTTTTTAAAATATTTCCAAGAAAGCATTTTTCCTTCCATGGTTTAGTGTGTTATCTATAACCTGTGTTGCGAGGATAACAAGCAGTTGTGATTGCACTTATTTATTTTATGAGAAAGGCTCAGGAATTCAAGATAGTATTGTAGACAAAATACCTCATTTTGGTTTCTTTTCAGATTCTAATGAAATGGATGAAGTTTTCTGGCATTGCCACTGAATTATATAATCCTAGAGAAGACATTAATGGCTGCTCTAAAAATCTAATTAAATTTTAGAGCACTAGTAAGGCAGCCATAAGGCCCATGTAAGCTATTATCTACATTAATAAAAATTAAAGTCAAACAGTATCTATACAGTAATAATGTACCTGGATTCAAGGTCGCTTTAATTCCCTTACTCCCATATTTTCCTTTATTGTTGCTATAAATATTATTATTTAATCAAAATTTCAAATTTATGTACATTTGTTACCCTGAACTGTTCTCTTAATACACAGTATTGAGACAAGAATTAATTTAATTGTTTTTTTCTTAATTGCTTATTTTCTCACCTTCTACATAATAGAACTCCTATTATTAGCATATAAAAGGGCAAGAAACTGGGACAAGCTACAGGTACTTTATTGTATATCTAAATGAAAATCTAGAATCAATGCAACACAACACGGGCACAACTCATCTCAAATGCAACCCTTCTCCTGCATGGAAGAGAACAAAAAGAAGAAAGTGGATGCTATGGAGAGGAACACAGAATAAAAGCAGAAAATTGAAAAAAAGCTAACAGGAGAGCTGGCACAGAGCTGCCCTTACCCTGGGAGCCAGGGCTCTGCGCCGGGGACGAGAGGCATGAGCTGCCCCGAGTCTGCTCCTGGGGCAAGGGCATCACAGCCAGGGACTGGAAAAGTAGCCGGTGCTTGAAAATCAGTATTGACTAAATATTTGCGCCAGTCTTGGGTCATTTATCTGACTGAGGAAACCCACGGTTACAATCCTTTTGAGTTCTTAGGATAATCTGAGTTGGGAGGAATTATCACTCTAGGTACCGGGCTGAGAACATCGTCCACTTTGTCTCAGCCACGAACTGCGCCTTCTTCCTAAAGATCAACAGAAAGAGTGGTCTGCAGCAGTTCCTGATGCAAAACACAAAACGAGGCCAGAGAGGTGGCTGACCTGTCCCAGAGTTTGGCATTGACCCCTCGGCTGGAAAACAAAGTCCACCGAAAGACGGGGCAGTGAAAACAGAGACATCCCGGCAGACAGTTGAGTTCTCTACTTGCTGGGTGAAGAAATTCTTTCATTAGCATGCTAACAGCTTGGATTTTGCCTGGGATGCTACATCTGTGCCATTATATTTGGATTTTATTTCTATCTAATATGTGTTCTCTGCAGATTGAAACAAATGGATTTTATTTTCCTACTTTGAATGGCAGAGATTACTGTGCATTTAAATAATGTCTCTACCTACCAAGGAGTATTGTAAGTGACAGAACAAATTGCAAAGATAATTTTGAAGCAGTATCTTGAAGATGGGGGATTTACTTCACTGAAACTTTCCTTTGATTTCTTTGGAAAGACTGAAAACTGT
Organism: Haliaeetus leucocephalus; assembly: GCF_000737465.1. Lineage (NCBI taxonomy): Eukaryota > Metazoa > Chordata > Aves > Accipitriformes > Accipitridae > Haliaeetus > Haliaeetus leucocephalus. The sequence continues at coordinate 3,055,811 of NW_010972438.1, forward strand.
TGGAAAAGCAGAGGATCTCAAGCAGGATCATCTGCATTGCTTCTAAGCCCTTCTGCAAACCTTTTGGTTTTTTCTCTCTTGTTAATGATCAGGGGTAAGATTGTACCAGCCATGGAAATCTACAGTTCACCTGCATTTAATGATCCCCTGGCTGTTATCACATGGAAGTGCATTTTAAGAATCAAAATATCACCAAAAGGCCACTCCTAAGATTATGCTGTGCACTAATCTACAGCATGCCAACAGTGCTTTAAATAAAATGCCCTATTCGAAAAGGGGAGGAGGGAAAACGAAATGCTTCCATGAGCTGAAGTATCCAACTCCAGGTTCCCCGTGCAGAGCAAGGGGGGGGACCAGGCAGGGGGTCCCCACTTTGCTCTCCTGGTGGCTGTAAGGCAGCCAGCTATGCGGGTGCCTAAAGAGTGGAAATAGCTCCCAAATGTGAACAAAATATTCAGAAATACATGGATTTTCATTACACTTCTAATCAGTGATGCGCACAAATCGTTTACTGAGTGCATAATTAAAACCTCAAGTGTTTTCCATAAAAATATTTGTAAATTAGGTGAATAAATTATTCAGTGGTCATTACTGAAATTAAATCTTCTCCGAGTGAATTTCTTGCTACCTTGTGAGCAGAACTCCGAGCAACACAGCTAATTTTTTTCTCAAATGTAGCAGTACAATGTACTGATGGTACTTCAGTGCTGGTCACAGCAAACAAACCTCGCAAATTCTGTACTATGTGTGTCGGTACATGGAGCTCCAGTCTTCGCCTCCTGAATATCTCTTAGGTATACATGATACAGATGTTAAGTCCCTAGCAAGATCGTCAGACCTTGAATTTCTTTTTCTGCTGTCCAAGACCATTTGCCAGCATCTCAAGAAAAAGATCAAGGCGGCTGCTGTGGCCGTGTCACCTCTCTTAATGACCTTGAAATGCTCAGATCTTATGCCTAAAGTGATAAAAGTAAGAGACTTCAAACACATGTTAAGAAATCAGAGGGATGGGAGTGCTCGGCTTTTCATCGCCAAATCCAGCTCAGGCAGCATGACCCACAGTGATGTTACCTGTACAAGTGCTGCATCCAAGGATAACTAATTCCCATTCATTTTTTAAGCAGGTTCACAGTCCTGGAACAGTTCAATGTCAGACACTATCCGTTCAAAGACAGGAAGGATGAACGGGGCAACTATGGGTATAACGTATTGGGATAGCTATTTACCGGGTTCTGGCGAGAGGATGGAGAATGGTTTTACCTGGGATAAACACTGTGAGAGTTTTTCTCATATTGTTCACTTATTTCCAATTCTAATCTTGGCTGGCACCCGGGGAAATTAAAAAAAACCCTCCCTCACATTTATTGACCATGAGAACCTCGCCTCGTGCAGCCGTGGCACCAAGGGTAAAAACCGCAGGGATGGAGGGAAGAGCAAGGAAGAGAAAGAGCTAAAGGACAGCACGTTTTTTTCTGGAATAGTTCACCCAATTCTAGTAAACATGCCACTTTCTGAATTGGTTTATAACTATTTTTAGGTTATGTATAAAAGTCAGTTTACACATCCAGATGATGTGCATGTATTCCTGCATATATTCTTCCTGTTTTGCTTTTCAAAAGTAACAATATGCAGGAGCTCATAAACAACCAGAAATATCAGCTCATCAGGGAAAATACATTCTCTGCTTCACTTTTCCGTTCAGTTTAAAGAAAATTAGCTAGGCACACAACAGCTCTTACAGCCCAAAGACCTTCTCCACTTAAAGTGAAAAATTTTGCCAGTGTTATTTCCTTCAAGCAGTCATTTCACTGCTGGGCATGTTATAGAAGCAATTTTTTTGTCATCAGTGAAAAATTATTTTGTTTTAGACACCAATTCTTAGAAAAGACGCTACGAACTTCATTTGGAAAATGTTAGAATTGGTTTCTTCATTTAAAATTTTTTGACAATTGGGCATGAGAAAATTAAATTTTTTATTTGTTTTTATTTATTTTGATTTATTATTTCACTCAAAGCAAACTCCTTGATGCACTGTTTCATTTTTAAGTACAAGAAGCACCACTTAAGCATTCTGCATTACACAGGGAAATTGTAAAATAATAATTCAGCTCTGAATTTTGTCTCCCCAAATTCCTAGCCATTTGTCCTCCTTGCTTCACAAACCTCAGTGGAGGGGAGAGGAGGACGGATGGTCAGGAGGAGCAGGGGAACACCAAGGCCGACAGAAACTGCAGGCTCCCATTACAAATTATACCATTTCTTGCACCATTTCCTCCTGTCTTCAGGATGGGCCATCGGTAGCTAGAAAGGAGCCTATAAATCAACTACAGTGAGTGGAGAGATCCCTAAATAATATTTTCTTTGTACTGTACCAGCAGGGATTGGCCATTTGTTATTTACATTTCCACTACAAACTATTTTACAGCTTAGGCAAATAAATTGCTTCAATAACTCATTGGAAGAAAATGTTTAAATAAAACCTGTATTTCACATGGTGCCTGCACTTGTAACTCTCCTTTCAGCTTAGCTGAGGTTTAGTTTTGAATTCCTTTGCGATTTAAAGCAAACAAAAAAACCCAAACAGAAAACACACCTGCATATCTGTGCTGTGAACTTCAGACATGCAGCCCTAAACATCTGGGTACCCAAAAGGGCATCCAAAATCCGTCTGTGTGTGTTAAACTGGACTGCTATGGACTCCTGTGACTCTCTAAACTTCACAAACAGCCTGGCTGGGAACAGCAGGTATTTTCAGACAAACACGTTATTACCAGCCTTCAGCAAACTGGCAAATTTCAAGATAATGATGGAAGGATGCCTTAAAATCACAACAGGTAATGCCTTTGACCCAGACTGACCTGACTGCTTTGCAGCTATTTCAAACTGATACACACACTGTTTCATGCTCAAACCTCTTTATTTAGCTGTTACAACGTGAATCTACGTTACAAAAGTGACCAGCGTTGAACCTTGGCTGGCAAAGACCTTGGAAGAAAGCAAAAATCCACAAATAAATCCACAGACTGATCTTGCCGGATGCCACACTGCTCCTCCCGGGTCATCCCCGTGGGATAGGAGGGACCTCACGGGAGGGCCAGGTGGGACATCCCATAGGATCAAGACCACCATGCTCCACCAAGGGCGAGAGGGAGGGGGTCAGCACATCCACAACCTCCCTCTTCTCTCTCCAGCCACCCAAAAAGTCATACCTCAAGCCACACAACAGCACATAAGAGTTTCGATTTCTCCTGTTTTGTTTGTAGCAAAGATAGAAATGGAACATGAAAGACCATGGCACTACCCCAAACTTGTCATTCTAGTACCCTTCATAAAATGGAATTACTCTAATCCAACCTGAAAAGCAAATTCTGAATTACCTCTAGATGAGCTGTTAAAGACAAACTGATTGAAAGATCTATTTTGTGAAGCTGCAGTGTAACTTCTAAATCCTAAATCTAAATCTAAATCACTTCTTGGAACCCACCATCAACTCCATGATGCCCGTGTGGGCACTAAAGCTGCTGTTCTGTGACTGTAACTATAACCTGGCGATTTTATTTACTTTTGCTAAATAAATTTCCAACTTTATATCTGGTGGAATGTCTGCAATATTTTCTACTTGAAAAAGACAAAGTAATGTACAAATGGTATTTTGAGTGCTCCGGATATCAGTTATTTTCCCTTTACCAAATGTAAAGCTTTTTTAAAAAAAAACAGTAAGAAAAAGTCCTTCAGCTGTTTCGAAATCTGTGCCCTTCTACCTGAGCTCTGAATTGGTGAGCAGTTACGTTATTCCCCAGATACTATAAAAACAGAGCAAGATCTACTTCCAAGCAATCATCTTTCTTCTCTCCACCAACACTCGTAGGCGAGTTGAGCCCAACATTGGGTCTCAAATCGGTGCTTGGAACAAAAGGCATTTTGCAGCACCCAAAGCAATACCAGATCTGCTCCCCAAAGGGCAGGGACTGATGGTTTTAGGGTCAAACCACGCACTCTCGCAGGAAGGAGCCGAGACCTGGGGTCCCACATGGTAACTTCTGACCGGTGCATTACTGCTCCTTTTTCCTTCCAACTCTTCCACGAGCCCCTGCTGACTCACTGTCACCGCGGGCTGGAAGTTAAAAGACAGACACTACAGTTCACTAGAACAACGCTCAGTCTGACTCACTCTGCAAAATCCATGTTTCTGGGAAGACACGCTACGCTTCATCTGCCACATCGTCAGTGTTATTTGTATTTCAGGACCCCTCCTCAGCTCTCTATTAGTCAGATAAGAAATGAAACGTGTAATATATCACACGCATACCCCCACCACACACACATCATTTTGGCAATTTGCTCCCTGGCTCTCCCTGAGACTCCTGAAATCCACACAAAGACGAAGAAAACACGGGAGCTTCTCTTTTTTAAAGGATTTGCTGAACATGCTCTTCAGTGCCAGGTGAACAGATCTGCATTCTGCAAATCCCAGATCACAACAGCTGACCAAAATTTTAGAAACAAAATGTGAACACAATCCTCCTGCATCAAACATCGTTAAATATTTGAGTTAGCTTTATTGAATACTTAATCAATAAATTCATTTACTTGCTGCTAGAGACTCTTCCTATAAGCCTTCTCCCCTCTGGCACTGGGCACAGAAAGGAAAGGTTCTCCCTCTCCGCAGGCTCATTCCCATCCAACCTGTTTTCTGCAAATGAATACATGGCATTAAAAAGTGCAGTCAAGGTCTGAGACCTCTTCAGGCTGCAGCTGAACTAGGAGCCTCAGGCTGCAGAAATCAAAGATTGTAAGTAGAAGCCTCTAAGAATCAAAATATTTTAATATTTTTCTGTGCTTTATTGCCCTCTCACTTGACTTGACAGTCTCATCTACCCACTGCCACAGGCTATCTTTATCAATGATTGATCTTTGTCTCCCTTCCAACCTTATGGGGAAATTTGGAAAGTTGAACAGAATATATACTTTTATTTTATATAACAACAAGGCTTACTGTAAAAGAGACCACCGTGTATTGAACACTCTGTATGTGACCCAAATAATTTATTGATGTTTAATATTCTCCTCTCTCGCTCACTATAACCATTGGAGGAACGTGGAAGTGCAGAGGAGCAGAATACAAAACAACTGAGCCACCGCCAATCTGAGCCCCATGGGTCTTCAGTGATGACAAAAACGCTAACGAGCTGCACCAACGCAGAAGACAAAAACCCATCCGTCGTCCCCTGGCCATCACCTGCAATTGGCGAGATTCCACTTTAAACAGTGCCTTGGAAATTCCCTATTACATAACGGTTCTGAAAGATCATTTTAATTTGCAAATACCACAACAAGAGACACTAAAGTGACCACCAAAGGACCAGCTACCATTTGTAAAGAAACACAGTGACAAGAGCGCGGGGAATTTGTGGGCACGGCTTCACTTGGGGTGATGCCCTGCGCTTATTTCAAAAGACACAGAAATACATCAAGACGTTAAACAGAACTTCACATTGAGTGGTGGGAAAGGAATGAAGAGAAAAAGGAATATAAGAAAATAAGGAAAAGTAAGAAATCTCACATCCCTGAGCAAGTACCATCCCCTGTCTGTGGGGTGAGACCCTGCTTTGAACACCTCGCTGGCTACACCAGGCGCGGGTTTTGCTCCCTGCACGGCACGGCGGCAGAGCGCAGCACCGATGCTGTCGGTCCTCACTCTCCGGCCAACAACTCCCGAGGAGCTGCCACCATCAGACCAGCTCATGGGCTGATAACCTATCTATAGCTCTCTGCCTCGCTGATTATCCATTCCCTTCTCAAAGGTAATTTAAGATCCTGTCTCTCCTTGCTGGCTTAGTTCACTTACATTTGAATTAAAAGGACCGAAATAAAAGGCACTGTTTAAGCCAGAACCTGTGCTGGACCTAGCGCTGTATTATACTGAACACAATCAGGTAAAAGTGAATTTCTTAATACTAAACATCCCAGGGATAAGATTCTCCTTTAGATAAGGTTCTCCTTTACAAAATTGGTTCTATGCGGATCATAAAAGAAAAAATAATCTTTTAATAACTCTCCCCCACCAAGGAGAAGAGCAGCTCATTCTCATGCCAGCAGATGAGCCTGCAGTGAAAGCGCTCGCTGAAACGAGCTCGCTCAGCCGGCTCCTGGTCTGCCTGATTCCAACACGAGACTTGAACCGAATCCCTCACATCCCCGCCGGGAGCTCGCACCTTTGCTCCACAGCATCAGTCATCCTCTCTCTAGTGAATAATTGGCAAAGCGGAGCTGCTCCGAGGGAGGCGGCGAGGGGAACGCGGTCCTCGAGAGCTGGGAATTTGCTAGGGAGGTCACGGCAGTGAGAGGCTCTGCCTGATGCGACCCTGGACCACGAGCTCCCCTGGCCAGGAGGGTCCACTGCCTCCCTGCCAACCCCGCTTACAGCCTTGGAAAGTACCACGATAAGCACAAAAATCCCCTTTTCACGTCATAATTGAAAAGCTATAAATTTGGTCGATCATCATCAGGGATCAGATGTGTGGAAGATCACCGGTAGGCTACTGGAAGAGACTTTATAGACTTGTTTGAAGGCATTCAATAATTATGTCTTACCACGAACCAAAGCGATACAAGGAAAGGAAACTGCTGTTACGAGTCCCCATGTAGAAATCAAACGCAAGTGCTTTGAAGCGGGACACAATTTCTACACATTTCTACAGCAGGAACTGGATTTCCACAGTGTTACATGAGAAGGTGGCTCCAGCCCCATTGGGAAGGTCCACACTTCAGTGACTTCTGGCATGACCAGCCCCTGGGCAGCTTTCTTCTTTTTCCATTAGCAGTGGAAGCCTGTGACCCAAATACAATATCACGCAAAATATTTCAAAACTAAGGAAGAGCAGAACTTAAATTTTCAAGAGCTCCCTGGAAAAAACCCAACAAATCGGCTATCAGATTTCAAACTGCCACTGCTATGCAACATTTAAAAGAGGAGAATATCTGTGGGCAAATTGTCAAGTTTTATAACCAGAAGGATCTTAGAAATATTTATTCTCACTTAAAAATTGTCAGGAATTTTCACTGACTAAATTAGTTGCTAGTTTACTCTCAAGAGAGCAGGTTAGCTCACAAAAAAGCCTAAAATAATTTCTTCAAAGGAAAATGACAAAATTTATCAAATTACTAGTAATGATAACTCTGATCCTATCAGACTAAAAATACACTAGAAGCTGCCAGTACAAGGTTAGGTAATTAGGATTATCATCTGAATGCTCTACTTTTATATCCCCCATCTTCCACAAATTCCAAGCCAAATCAAATTCAAAAGTTTATTGTTAAAATAAGTTGAAAAGGAAAATGGAAAAAAAAAAAGCTTAAAGTCTAGCGCATTGCACTCTTTAGTCCCTGAAGAAGTGAAACCACCTATATTATAAGGTTTCTATCCCCAAATACACAATTCAATTGTGAAAGCTCAGCACCTTACAAGATCATTATGAAAAAAGATATGTAATGGTGACTCCTAAGCTAATAATATTAGCTTTATTGTTGCAGTAATGACCTATGGATTGATTTCTTTTTACTATGGTCACCACAAATGCAGAGCCTGAAGATCAATTTATTTGGTTCTGGACTTCACTTCAGTCCTTGGTTTAAACTAAACATTGGAAAGGTTTTATTAAAAATCAACATATTAAATATTTTTCCTCCTTCTGCAAGACATGTAGTTTCTTTCACTTAGGAAATTCACACTAGATTTGTTTAGAAAGATTTTATTTATGGGTTTTTCTTTTCTACAGCTACAATACAATAAGGAATGTAAACTACCACTATATATTTCACAGTATCTATATCTCTTTTAGGTACTTTCCCTGAAACAGCCCATGCAGAAATGGATATTTAATGAAGCAGGACTTAAAGCAAGTGTGGCAGTTTTAGACCACGTAACAGATTTCTTCTCCGTGGGATTCCTGAAAATTATTTGTTGATTATAGGTTTCCCAAAAGATCTTATATATCTCCATCATCACGCTGTGGTTTCACTTTGTATGTCTTACAGGACACATGCAGCAAACTGTGCCCTACATAGGAGGGAATGGCTCTTAAAGGAGGATGCAATTGTCTAGTTTATTATTAACTGGGTCCCCATCTGTCTGCTCCGAGCGCTCAGTGCTTCAGGGCACAAACTCTACAGATCCACGAGTCTTAGTACGAGTCTGGCAATGCAACACTTCTACATTTCACGTTTTATGTCACCTACAACAGTCCTAAGCAGCAGAAGAAATCTGGTAGGATGGACTGTTCACTCAAACAAGCAAAGAGATAAAGGTTATTTCCCCAAATTGCGTAACTAAGTTCTGCATGAGGAGCCAGAGAGATGTTTGTTTTCCCAAGGGTAATACAAGGGCCTGTTTAAAGACTACTTTAAACTACAGAGAATAGCATTTTTGGAACTAACTAATGAATATATATAGAGAGTATACTGACAAGTTATACTCTAAAGTTTAAATGAACCTTCACAAGATGACCAAAGTGAATGTACAGATCCTTCTCTCATTGAGTAATAATTTTTCAGAGATGGGAATTATTGGTTAACAGTCCTTTCAGGTTCACCCTAAAGACTATAAGATACTAGGAAAAAAATAAAAGTTCACACTGTGTTTTTAAAAATTACTTCACATTCACTTTATTCAAATAAACGTCTGGGTGAACATGATCAATGTTCATTAAAAGCTCCGAAGTGACAGGTACACAACCGGCACTTGGCATTTGCACAGCTAAGCTTTCACAGCTGTAATGAATAAATGGAGCGTGTGCTTCCACACGCAGCTGACACCATCCATAACTCTGTATTTGACACTTGACTGCCCTTAGGAAGGATCTGTTTTTCAAAAATAGTTTATTTGCAGAAAAAAACAAAAAAAATTTACTGAAATAACCTTCTCAAGTAAGAAGGCTTTGAAACGTAGTGATAAAAAAATGCCAGAAAGAAAATTCTTCCAAGTGGTAATGTTTATGTGAGCTTAAACTATTGCTTAGTGCATACACTGGAGTTTATTACCATACAAATTCATTTTAAATATTATACAAAATCACATTTATGTATTTCCTTAAGTAAGTATACGAAGAGGCAGGCATTGCTTTGATGGGAGAGCATCCCACGGGAAGCCCCCACGGTCACCTGTACCAGCCGGTCCAAGGTCTCACCCACCACAGAAGGGGGCAAAACCCAAGTCCTGCTCATCCCCTGCTAAAATCCCCTCAATTCCCAGAAAGTCACAGCATTCAGGACAGGATATACTTTCTAGGACATAAATTCTCTAGTTATTACAGACATACCTATGTGATAGCCCTTTGTGATAGAAGGGCTAACGCAAGAATTAGGAGTGATGTTCGGAGCAGCCAGCTGCATGTTCTGGCCTCGGAGAGAGACATCCTTTGGAGGGCTCCTCCAAAGGCATTTCAGACTATTCATTACCCTCGTTTCCTGAATGATCCCTGGCACTCCAATCCTCTAACAGAATGCTTAAAAGTTTTTATGTATTTTTTTTTTTAAATCTACCATTGAGGTAGATTCTTGGATGACAAGTTTTCTCGGGTATCATTTTTCTCTTTTATGATATCAAAAGCACGAGCAAGGCCAGGTAGGAAAATCCTAGCAGTTTGCACAATGGACTAGAAGAACTAGAATGAATTTCTTTTACACCAGCTCCAAATATCACACCGCCAAGTTTCATTTTAGGAAAATGGAATGAAGGAAAGTGAATCAAAACATGTACCAACAAATTTCTTCTCACTACTCCTACATGATAAACCAACTCAAACTGCCATGAAATCTGGCTACAGCTTCTAATTGCAGAAAACCAAACAAACATGCAGAAAACCACCAATGTTTTGGAATTGTGAAGAAATCTCCAAGCAGAGGAGAAACAACTGTAATTTAACAGTTCTTTTTTGCCTTGAGTATATTATGGATACCAGCAGCATGAAGCGCATCTCTCCCCCTCTCTGTAATGAGAGCACCAAAATGGAAAATATTTGATTTGCCATTTTCAGCCCTTTTGAAGTCTATCTGTCCATTTTATTCACAAAATATCTTTTGAGGCATGCCTTTGTAAGAATTTGCGTTCCCTGCGAGCTGTGCCCTGGCAGTGGGACACCCTTTGCTCTATCCCACCTCATTACATTGATCTGCAAGTAAAGATGGTAATTACTTGTGATGGGCAAACCCTGCGGGCTCAGTTGGAGCTCATACAAAGCTAGCCAAAGCCCTGCGGGTTTGAGTCTTGGGAAATTAGACTCCTTGGGGATTTCATCGTTTTGTGGAGGTTTGGCAGCCCTGGGAATGCAGCGGGACAGACATACGTCCATCTGTCCGCAGCACCAGCACACTCGAGCACACTCCCACCAAGAGAGATACCCGGTTTGGAAGGAAAAGATGAAATCTGCCACGGATGGATGCTGAATAGCAGTATGTTCAGTCCTGGGCTTTAAAAGAAATGAAATGTATTTCCTTGGTTTTCATTTTATTTCTTTGTTTTGTTGATATATTACAAATACTGGCAAAAAAAAGAAATAAGAAAAAAATACTTAATCATCTGTGAAATATGGTATTTCTCTTTTGCTCCTTTGAAAAATCTTTGAAGACAGATATCCAATGTTTTTGATAAACTCAGAAATATTTTAAGTGGTTGATATCTGTGCAGAAACTGATTAAACTGCATAATTACTGCATGCTCAACTGTAAACTGTAATCACATGTAACAACCAAGAGGCACAAACTCTTTTGCTGACTCTCAATGATTTGTACTTCATTTTGAGCAGAACGTTAAGGGACCTTTATAAACCAACCTCAGCAGTACCAAGACGGTGAGGGAACATGTTCTCACTCACACTAAGGGTCACAGTAGATACCCATACTCTCTAGGTATATATTCGTTCTTAAGGGTCAGAGTATATACATACATACAAGATGTACGACTTGTGCAGCTTTTCTGTTAAATTTACAAGACCACCTTAAATGTTAAAGATGTCAGTTTAATTAAAGAAGGGCTAAAACCTGGTCATCACTTCACTCAACACTGGAAAGCCATGCAACGGATGGGTTTATACGAACCAAAGTTTTTAAGTGTTAAAGGCAACTTGCAGCAAGAATCAGTTGGTACATTTTGACCAAGACTAGGATAATTTAAGTATTGATTGACTCAAAGGCTAATCTTAACAATCTCATTTTCTTTGCCATTTATACACAAAACCTATGGTTTTCTCAGATTTTATAGCTATTTTCTAGTGAACCTGTGATTCTACAAATGAGTGGTATGAATCACACAGAAATCCCAATTTGTGCTATTTTTTTTTGAGCAGATGAAGAGGTAACATGCAATTTTTCTCTCCTTTAAATAGATGTGAACAGTTGCTTTAATTACCTCTGGAAATTTGATTATTCTTAATTCAGGCTTTATTTGGGGAATGTTTTTTAATGCTGTCTTAGAAGTCACCATGTGCCACCATGCTCTTGCCATTAACCCCACTGATGAAAAAATAATCGCTGAGAGCAAAAGTAGATGGGTTCAAAGGCACGACGTGGAGCAGGAGGACAGGGAGGCAGGAGCTGGGGCAACAGAGCTGAGCAACCATGTCCATCACACAGGCACACCACCCAAGTCCTTGGTAAAACCAGACTTAAGTCTCGGACCATTGCACCTTCGTTTGTTCGGGGTTTATTGCTACCATACTGCAATGGGGAACGGCCAGGAAACTACAAAAACTTCACATGTCTCCTCAACCTCCTCATGCATTTCTCAGTGCAGAAGGACAATGTGGATCTATGTAAAATATTATGCATATTTTCCACACGTGCAGAAAAGAACAAATTTTTCATATCCAAACCCAGAGAGTCACAAAACAATCCACTGGTGAGCTGAGATATTCTCCTCAGCTGGTCAATGCTGTGATTTTTTATACAACACAGAAACGATCTGAACTATACCTGATCTGAGCTAGAACCAATTCCCCAAGGTGAGTAAAGCCGATCTTCCCTACAGCACCAACGCTGCTGAGGATAAGAGGTGACCTGCCTCCTGCTGCAGCAGACTGCTATAAATACCAAAAGACAGTTACATTATTCTAAATCTTAATGCAAGAACACACTGAAATATTTCACATCACACAGTAAATGGTTTGAAGATTGCAGACAAAGTAGTCAGGCTATGAATAACTGACAAGAAAGTCTCCAGATAAGCGCACAAAATTAATTATGCCATACCCAGAAATAAATAAAAAACACCATCTCCAATGCTAACAAAACAGCTGGTAATAAATAACAACATGTAAACATTTTAGTGCACTTATTTTGGTAAAATTAAAATCAATGTGCATGCAGCAATAGCTATTAAATAATACTTACTGGGGAAAAGTCTGAGAAGCTTAAAATCCAGTACCTTGTGTGTCAGAAACCAAACCACACAATGAGAAACAGCTGGAGCTCATCATTTATACCATTTTGAGGTCTTAAGGAAAAAGGCTGCCAAAAAAATACCATGTACAGATCTTCAGGGCAAATCGATCTCATAAAGAAAAGGATTAGTGCGTGTGAGGGTAATCAAATGCTTCATGTTGGATTACAATTCCACTTAATAAATCGAGCTACTTCTACTCATGAAAAGGTTTGTTTGATTCACCAACGCTATTTTATTCTATACGTATTTGATTAGTTACACTAAAAATAAATCCCACACAGCAGAAACAAAAAATGAATGATTGGCCTTCTCAAATAAATGCCACCATGAGTCCTTGTAACAACCCGACCGCGCACGCTGCCCCGCCAGCCCCACGTCTCCCAAGAGCTTGGGAAAATTCCAGCACAACTGAGTCACTTCTTATTATGCACACTGAAGTGTAAACTTTTTCTAATGGCATCCACTTCACTGGCCCAATCCTTGCTTTAACCTCCAGCGAGCACCAGCTCGGAAAGCACCTGCGTACGCAGCAGGGTAAGGGATGAGAGGAGATACAACAGAAGATAATCTGAATTTGGCTCAAGAGGATAACTGCAGAGGGTTATCGTCTTAAAACCATCAAGAAAGGATGAATTTCATATCGTTTTCTACTTTCACTGCCTGATGTGGTGAGGTTGGATGAATGCGATACCACACTCTCTACTCATGCAATGCGATTTGAAGACTGCTGCAAGAGAGACTCAGTTTTGCATTCTGGTGAGGCTGTTGCCAACCTTGTCTGGAGAATAGATAGCTGCTGTTCAGCATGTTCCCCTTGCAGCGTCAAGTCTGCTATTACTCCAATATAATTAGGGACCTCTATGTTCTCAGTGTAATTTTTCCTTACAAGAGATGTCAGCTACTCACTCTTCTTATTTTTCTCTGGACAACATCTGCGGGTGACAACACGACTTTACAGTGAAAAGGACAGGGAAAAATGGTAACCTAGTTTCTTTTCAAAAAAAAAAAAAAAAGAATTTATGTTCTGACAATGGTCTGCACTCCTCTGAAAGCTGAACCCAGTCTTTGCTGTGAATCACAGTAGTTCGCTATTTTATTTTGACCTTTTCATCATTATGCAGCTTGATTAGCTAGCTGAGCCGACTGCTTTCATACGAGAATGAAATCAGTTACTTAAAAAGGTAAAAGATTAAAATGATCAAAGTATTATTTCATATTCTCGGAGCAGTCATGTTTTAGAAAAGAAGTGCCACCAGCCTGACATCACTGAGAAGTAAACACCTTTCAGTACAGCAGTGAAGGACAACCGCTCCTCTCCTCCAACACCTCCGAAAAGCCTTTTCAGAGGGATAATGCATCTAAGACACAGCAAACTCTCTGCTGAATTACATCTGAGCACCTGAGGGATGCGACAGGGCTCAGAGAGCCGAGGTCGGAGGCGGCAGCGCTGCGGGGATGTGCCAGGTCGCAGCCATGCGAGAGCTTCAGCCAATTTCAACACAAACTCCGAGGGTGGAATAGGAGGAAGGAGCTGAATTGGCAGCCTACAAAAGTGGTTGTAATCACAGATGCAACGTTGAAGAAACGAAGCAAAGATCTGCTCGCGACAGATTGGCAAGCACGCTGAGTAAGCCCTTTCTGCAGCCCTGTCCTTAGGAGTACCCACAACAGCTTCCAGACCCAGAGGAATCAAACCAGATGATTAAAATGAGTCTCTCTGAACAACGGCCCCTCTACGCTCAGCTTCCATCACTGCTTCAAGTCACCAGAGCAAATGCTAGGAGAGGACCAGGACCTCTCCCAAGCTTTCCACCGTGACAGGAGCACACAAAGACAAATTCGTTGTGCTGGCAGAGACCTCCCCGAAGCACAAACCTACCAGAAATGCATCATTTACTAAGTGCAAATTTTGGATACATACATATATCCACACACACCTTTATATAGGCGAGTTTTGTCAATGTATTCATCTATTTCCCCCCCCAAAAGCTACCACAGATGTAGAATGAGATGTGCTATCTAAGCCTGCTAGCAGGACAACAAAAGGACATCAGCTGAGATGCAGCCGCTGGGTATCACCAGAGACGGCGCACAGCAGCCTACCTGTAAGAGACAAACAAAGCCTGCTGTAGGGCAGCCAAATGCAAGGACTTTTGTCAAAAACAAACAAACAAAAAAACCCCAAACCAAAACCCCAAACCACACACCCCCCAAAAAAACCCCAAACAAAACCCAAACCCAAACCAAATTCAGATTTGCATTTGCTCGCAATGAACCTTACTCCGAAAGTGGCACCAAAGCACGAAAGAACAAAACAGGTTCTCCAAACCCAGGTGAAAACAGCCTTGTCTATTGAAAATGAGTCATGATTTACGGTAAACAAATAAAATTCACTAACGAGATACAACATCTTTAAACAATTACGGTATTTGTACTTGACTTCGGTATTTCTAAGGCAGCAAGAGCAACATTGCAGCAGGCAGCGTCCCAACACGAGAGCGGTTAGCACGATGGAGTGATTCCATACAAGGCTCTGTCACTCACACTTCAACTCCAAAATAATTGTGTTATTAGGCTTGATTAGCTGGTGCTGATGATTAGAGAATATTTTGCAAGTATCACTTGAATCTGGAAGATACAGCGACTGAAGAGGCGAAGCAGGAGGAGGAACGTGCCAGGGCAGGAGCTGGTGCTGGCAGGCACGATGCCGATGGGATACTGGGGGTACCAGGACCTGGTGCTGGCGCAGAGCAGGAGGGCAGTCCCAGTCCGGGGGAACACGCACTTGCACAGAACAGAAACGGTCAAACTTCCCTGGGCAACTCTGCACAATTGGCTTTTTTTTTTTTTTTTTTTGCATTCAGATTTTATTACACCCAGCCACAGGCCCTGATACATGCACTGAAAACTCCATGCATCTATTATCTCTATTTATTACATAAACCCACAATGATGCTTTAACAGTCCCTTTCACTGCGCTTCCATTAGCAAAATATTGGCATGACTTCCTCTCCCACTCCCCCAATGACAATTATAAAACATACCCCCTAACTACTTCTGTATTTTAAAAGTACATTTTCCTAATATTTAATTTATAAATCATTTCCCACATGTATTAGTAATAAATGTTTAAAGGCGGCAGACAGGAATACAACAGGAAAGCATAATGCTTGCTGTTTACTAGGAGGCCTCATTAAAAAGGCATCAAGAGCAAGGAAAATAAAAACAACCTTGTGAACCTTTGTAATTGGTCTCAGGAGAAATGTAACACTGAGGACATCAATGCAGAAATGTCCCAGCCCATTCCAGTGCCAGAGATTGAAAAAGCATTTCAGTTCACTATACTGTTTGCACTACTCAGTTCTTGCACTGTCTGATTATTTTTTTAATTAAGACACAAAAACTTTTTATATTTTTTCATACCTATAACATCTCTATAGATCAGGTGTTTGATGTTATGATATTCAAAATCATACTTAAATAGTCATTAATCTTTCCCCACTAAATTAATTATTTTATGGACACAATAACTAGAGGCCATTTTCACTTAGTTTAACTTTTCGCAAGTTCCACTGTGATGGAACTCTCCAGTATACTGCCTGGTACAGTCTGTGGTGTATTTTTTTTTAGTGTCTCTCCTATCCATACTTGTGCTGTTTATTTAAAAAATTATAATGGATAAGTTTGTTACTTTAACTTCCTATTTGTAGAATGTATTGGGCAAAGAATTGTTATGTTAGACACATTTTTAGCAAAAGAAAGGGTTAATGCACCTCTGAAATGAACAGCTGATTTGACTAGCCTTCCCCCTTGCCAGCTAGCTTCCAGTTAGGCCCAGATGTCACTTGCAAAGCTTAATTTTTAAACCAAACACAGCATACCATCTATTACTGAGCAGACTTCAAAATTCATATTTAAACCCAACAGGTCCCAGAGGCTCCTTTTAGATACTTCTGGGCTTCCCAGAAGACTCATGAAAGTTGATTAAACTAAAAATTGCATTTCATTTTCCTGTTTTGTTTGCATTTAAATGGAGAAACTTGCAGCTGGATAATAGCCATATATTTTCTGCTGTACTTCCATTCCCAGCAATACACGTTTTGTCATGTTTTCCGCCACTTAAAGTATATACTTTTTACTGTTTCACCAAATGCAGACCAAGGCTTTCTCTGTGCAAAACTGCACTGCAGAAACTCGAGTCAGACTTTCCTAATAGGTTTAATTTGTGAGATTCAAAAGCCATCCAAGCACAATTATTTGTAATGTCTTCACTTGGAGACGCGTTTCAAGGCGTGATAATTTGCCCTGTGAAAATTAATTCTCTTTCAGCCATCTAACCTTACAGGTCCGTGTTTGCAGGCTTTGCCACATCCAGGCGAACCCCCAGGATGTGGGCACTGCCTGCAGTCACCCGCGGGGCATGGATACATGGAGGAGTTCCGCATCGCTGCTCCGAAAACAGGGAAAGCGTGGTGCTGAGCTCCCAGCATTGGCATCTTCTAGGGATGCTTGTTAGGAGCTCCCACTGAACGTGAAGCCATATCCTAATCCCCTCTCTGAAAAACAAGACCGCTTTAAAACGCCTAAAACATTACTCAGCCACACAGGAGATCTGATAAAGTTAAAATATAACATGAAAAATCGCCGCCCGTTACTCAATTGCAACACATGCTGATTAAACGAGTCTTTGCACTGTTACTACAGAGCTCCTCCGTTCCACCTGAAGAAAGCGGGCGCTTCTCCAGACTCCACGTTCAGGGCGATGCCCCAGATCTGGTGCTTGCATCATTTTTTCTCCAGCGGGCTGTGGCCAGCAGCTCCAAGAGACAACCAAAGCCTAGTTTCAAGGATCTGTAAGAAAGCACGTGGCATAGACATAACCTTGGAGCTGGACCACCGACGTATGGGTGGAAGGCTGTAGGTCACATTAGCCTTTTCCACCCCCTTACAGTTCTTGAGGGGATTTGTTTTGGGACTGATAAGGCAACAGAGATGGCAGGTGGCTGCCTGGCACCCATGCGTGCCCAAGCCTAGAAGAGCCATGCAATGGCAGCAGCTCCAAGCCAGGCACAGCACAGACCTTGCCGGTCGCCGGCTCTCCTCATCTCCCTGGCGTTACAGCCCAGCAGCTGCCACGGGATGCGAGAGGTGTCTGAACATATATCTTAAATTCACAGCTCTTTGCGGAAAAAAAAATTGCACCCCTAAAAGCACTGATGAGAAAAAGCCGTCCAAATTTGTTTTCATCCATTTAAAAGCCCATAAACTTTAGTGTTATTTATGGGCAGATCAGTCTGCTGCGAGCTAACACTGCAAAAGGCTTGCCGACGCACACTTTGGTGCGCTTTCACAGGGTGCTCCCAGAGCCGCACGCAGCCCTGAGTAGGCTTCAATTGCATTTTAACAACCTTTCGGCACATTTCTGGTCGCTTTTGCCGCGCCATTTTTTTGCGCACCCTATAGCTCCCGAGATTAAGACATATATCTTTAATCTCCTCCCTATCTTTCTCCTTCCCTGCCGAAGGACTTTTCCAATTTCTTGCATGAGAGACTCTAGTTCTGGCGAGTGCCCAGGCCACGGTGGTTGCCCACATGGGCCGTCCCGGGGCAGAGGGAGAGCAGGAACGGGTGCTGCCCATCCGAACCGCTGCAACGCCAGCCCGCAAACTGCCTCCGCTGCGGAGACCGCCTTCCTCCTCTCCATCTCCCCGTGCTCTCTTGTCGCGTTTTGCGCAAACCTACTCTTGCTCAGCCAAAAGGGACGTCGTGAAAATAGCTTGAATTCATCAGGAAAATAATTCTGAACGCTCTTGGTCACATTAGCTTGGGTAATGTGCTGCATACAAGCGCAGCTCACCTGGAAGGACCATGTAATTAATGCACTCCCTCTCTCCACTGGCCAGAGATGAAGGAAGAGCCGTGATTACTTTCACATGTTAAACGTCATCAGAGCATGATCGCGCAGTTAATAATGAAGGAAAACCTATTTCCCGTACCAAATGAAACAAGCTCCGCTGCTTCTCCTCCTCCTCTGCTTCCTCAGGTAACGTTTTACCCATGGCACAGAGATGAACGGCATCCACCCAGGACTACAAGCCAAGGGTTACCTCGGCTCCCCGCAAGCGGCACGATTCCCACTGCAATCCCGCATCCAGACCTTCCCGCAAGTTTTAAGAAATAGCTCTAAAAATTCACTGATTATCCCGAATAGGAGATGGGGATAGGAAAGCTGTAACAGATCAGCTTCCTACATGAGCCTTGTCCTCACGAATGCTTCCCTAGACCAAGTTATTAAATCTGCTGGTACGTGACTGTATTTAGCTTAATAGAAACATGCAAGAGATATGGTTGTTAATAATTTCCCACAGGAAATTTGTGGTTTGCATATACATTACACCCAAAATTCAGGTAAAATCTACAACAAAAAAGGAGTAAGAAAATTAAAGGAAGATTTCCAACTTTAATTTGCAGTATCACCTAGCAAATTCTTCACCTTCGCCATTAAAAAAGAGAACTAGGGTAGGAACTTACATACTTCATCTAAATTTTTGTAGACTAATTACTTTTCTGCAACTAGCGTTGCACGCAGTCTTTGGCGCTGATGAACTGCTCTTTACTAACCCTGCCTGGTCTCTCTGCATCAACAGATGGGAACAGAATGGCTTCTGTAAATCAGAAACAAGTGACAGCAACTAGATTATTTCACACTCCTGTGAAACAATCTCAGGTAAAATTCACATTAGAATGCCATTAGGATTTCTCCCTGAAATATTGCTTTACATAAATTTTGTAGTGTAATGGTTATTAAAAACCTCAATACAAAGAGACCTAATCAGTTCCTTAATACTCTCTCCTAATTTGTTTATAAGTGAAATCATATTTTTAATAATAGATTATGATATACTGCAAGAGAGACTCCTTATTTTAATAACTTATCTTTAGATATGGAGAACAGTATTGCTAAAATACTAAAAATGCTACAGTGAAATTTCAGAATTAGAAAAGTAAGTGCTGAAGTATTTCAGTTTTCCATTACATGCACTTAAATTTTGCAAGATGGGATTCAATTAATCAGCTACTGCACTCAACTTTGAAGCTGCCAAAGGCAGATTATATCTGAGAAGGCTGAAGTTTTGAAAAGAACCTTTAGGACTACACCAAACACAAAGTCATTTAAGACAAGGGACAAAAATATCCCTTTCTTTTGGCCAGACCAGTTAAATCAGAGGACAACATGAGGGTCCCCTAGTACCGCTATCAGAACAACTTCAAGAAAATTAACACCAGACTTATGTAGCACCACAGTACTAAACTACAGAGCTAAATTATTTAGGAAAGAAAATTTTACTCACAATAATGGATGCCTTTGTATTTGGTAAATGCTACCTTTCATCCATTTTAGCTTAATTTCAAGCCTCCATGGATTTCTTCTTTTCTTCTAACCAATACAAGCAGCTAAAGCCTTTCCTTTTCAAGCATGCCCTTTGAGCTGCTGGTCTCCCTCGCAGTGATGCTTCACAAATGGAACAGCTTCAACATCTCCACCAGTCCAAACCCCTGAGAAATCTGTGTGTATTCATTTCTTTGAAATTATTTCAGAGGCAAAAAAAAAGAAAAAAAAAAAGCAAGCACTTCCTTACTTTGTGTTATATTTCAGAAAGTTTAAATGGTCTAATATCCTATTCCTTTTCAACGTACCACAAAGTGCTAAATGGTAAGAATTACATTACTGCCACTGCTTAGATCCTGGCTGATAAGGTGAGCCTTTTACATTTATACTGACTTCTGAAAAAGCTGTTGCTATACTGGTCTAATAATTAATAATTCATGGAGCCAAATTACAGCTCTAGAAGGATACAGCCATTTTTACTAGTTCTTTCATAGTCTTCTGATTTATGTACGACTAAGTAGGAGACTGATCAAAGGAAAAAAATTAAAACTTAACACTTCAGGTTTAAAATTAAATTGCTATTCCATACTCAGAAAGGATGGATGGAGCAGGATATAACAATGCTTCTTTTGAGACAAGCACGTGTGCAAAATTTCTGAACATCCATTAATTTTATTATATAAAAGGACCTTTTGCAGCTCCTAAAATTGTAGATCTTTAAAACTGGAAATATTTATCACTAATGGGACTTTTACTGTCATGGGAGTGCAAGACAACACATTAATATTTGTAACATCTTCACAATAGTCCTTCTTTCATGTTGCCCTTGATGAATGGACTAATTTTTCTGCCCCTTGTATCTATCCTCTCGTTGTTAAAGACATATTTTTATTGATCCACATACAGAACAAGATCCACCTGAAGACAAGGATCAGTAAAGGAATCAATTTTGTTATTTTATTGCTTCCAGGAAAAAAAAAAAAAAAATTCATAAAATGATCTCTTTCTCAATCTACCAAGCATACCTTAGCTGACATTTCCAAAAGTGCCTAAAAGACCATGATACAAATACAATACAATACAAACAAACAAGAGTAGTCATCTAAAGGTACAGGCATATATGGGGACTTTCAGAAGTTCTCAGTCCAATGTGGCTTCTAATTGACTTTTTGTTTTCCAACATTTCATCCTGAGACAGCAGCACGGAGGAAACGCTGTCTTGGACCTTGGGAGAACAAGGAGACCTTTTTTTAGTAGATATACCAGGCTCACGTTGAAAGTACCCAACGCAGCATCTGCTTAGAATAGCTATGCTGATCTCAGTCAAAGCAGTATTTCAGCATTGCAAAACAGGAAATTTTGAAGCCTTTTTTTTAAGATTGTATTATTATTACCAATTAAAAGATGAATTATTGTCTTTCAATGGTTTGAGAAACTACTACCTCTACACAGCTACTACAAACTCTGCAAACACAGACAACTCAGTTAAAAAGATGGTCCTAAAGGTCAGTATCCTCTCTCCTGCCCTCTGCTTCACTTTTTTATCCTCCTCAGCACACCTAGTCTCTGGTTATTTGCTGGTTTATCTCATATGCAGATATACAACACAACCACTACTCTGGTTGTTACAACACACAAGCTAACATTAAACTCTTAAAAAGCTAAAGCTGCCTTCTTCATTATGGCCAAGCTACTGAAAGCCTGCAAGAAGCACCTGTTTTTAATAAAGAATTTAAAGCCAGATAACAGCCATTAAAGTTTCTGATCAGCACATGTTTTAGAGCTGCAAAATATGCTTGAACAATCACACATCTTCAATGGAAACAACATTTCTTGGAAGTCCCCTTGTGTAAGGGATTCAATTGAAGTCCAACATTTGGCAGCGTTATGAGGAAACTTCTAAATTCTAAAAGATGTCTCATTGTTCATATTCATGTGGGCTGCTGAATTCCTGGCTATTTGCTCAGCCTTCAGTTTGCATATCGCAAATAAAAATCTCAGAAAACCTAATTAATGCAGCTAGACTGTTTAATCTTTTTAAGAACAAAATAAAAAAAATAAATTGGTGCCAAGAAGAAAGATACTTCTTGCTTTGGTTTTTGGGAAAATGTGTAAGGGCAAAATTTTCATAACTGTTGAAATAATTAGGTCTTAAATTGAGGTTTAGCTTCCTAAGAGCCTAAGTTACTTTGAACACTGTTAATTCCATATCATACAAGATAATCTAGCAGTTTTACATTACCACTATCTATTTATATCTTACTTATTTTGAGCCCCAATATCTAGTGATATGAAGTTATTTAAGCAGAGAACACAGAATTTTGGAGCTGCCCATGTTTGGCCATGTTGCACAGAAGTATTTACATCCACAAGTATGCTTCAATGCAAACAGCAGTAAAATAAGCTAAAAGGTATTGCAACAGATTGTTCTTCTGGAACACAGAATGATCCAGAAGTGCCCCAAAATGAATCCTTCACCAACCTTTCAGAAAACAACTATAAGTATCTACCAGAGACAATTGCTAGATGTGTTAACTCTAACATCAGTTTACTTGATTTTACACTAAAGATGAGAGCATGAGAACGTTACTGTGAGTATCTGTGCATCCTCCCCAAGGCTGGCTAATTACTGCTGCTAGACTGATGAATATTTTTACATTGGAACCTGGGCAATACTTCCTTTTCCTTCCACAGTGGGTGGTAAAATAACGCAACGGGTTGTCCATAGAGGTTATGGAGTCCTTGGAGATGCTCAACATTTAAATGGAAAAGTCTCTGAGGAACTTGACCTAACCAGACCTGCTTGGAACAGGAGGCTGGAGTAAATGACCTTCAGATTCCCCCCAGCCCACATTATTCTATGACTTTAACAGCAAAATAGACACAAAAACTCCCTGAGTGTCAGAGGCTGGAACTGGGAATGAGCAGAAGAAAAATTTGGTGTACACAGGCATGTTTCTGTATTAAAAACCCCACAAACCACTGAGACTTATCGTGAGCAGTTCATTCAAAGAGCTTGAGTTGTTTATCAAATCTATTATTTTGATATAAAATAACCTGATTTGTTACTACTAAGACTAAAAGATACATTTCAAATGAAAATTGCTTGTTGACACTAACAGGAGTCAATGAAGTTCAGCACATGGAAACACTCAGCACCCTGCGGCACTTTCCCAAACTTGAACCAAGCTTTTAAATTAAATCCTGACATCATATTTCACCAATAAGTGACTGATCCGATCATGCTGGAGAACAACTACAAAGAGGTGGTGGGTTAGTGTTAATTTACCACAGTTCAGTTTTCAAATCAGTTCCGTTTACGTTAATTCCTGAGGAATTTGAAACCTTGGTTTTGTCTCCTGGAAAGGCTCAAAGTGCAATATAATTGGAGAGCCATCAAGGCTAATAGAGAAAAATGGCAGGAGATACCTCAGAGAGGTATTACGTTGTTTTGTAAAGCAGAAACATCACAGAAAAACCTCTTATGAGAAATAGTGACCTTATCCTCAAAGAGACTAATTCAAGGTGAATTTAGATGCAGAATTTTATCAAAGACTGTATCTTTCCACTAACAATTTTGTTTATGCCTTGTTTTTTTCCTACAGATATAATAACATCCACTCCTCAATGTGAGCTCTATCTAGTGTGTGCAGAGGCCAGCCTCGCTTCTCAGTTCACACGTACCAGTAATTAGAAGCTTTGCAACTGTACTTAGCTCCACTTACTGTGATGAAAGATGCAGATGTCTGTTTTAAGAGCCTCTGATAAGCATTCAATTTGATCAGCCTGTACAAATACCCTGCAACTTGTAACTGAGCAAAATTTCTTAACCCACTATTCACATCAAAGTACGCAGTCCCAGCACTGAGACTTCGAAAGCTGAGATTTCTAGGCCAGACAGATCTGGGTGTACACCACAAACATTTCAATAGCTAAGACCACATCTTCCAAAGCCATTTAGGGCCCCAGCGAGCTTCCAAGAAGCACTCGGGCAGCCCAGCAGTCACTCACAGTGCCCTACATTGTGCTGAAGCACCTCTGAATATCTCTGCTATTATCCATTTATTTAAATTTATCCCAAAGTCCTAAAAGCCAGGAGTAGAAACGGGTTAGGTTCTCAGCATGTAAAAGTACATCCTAAATATACATATAAAACGTAGGTAAGTTAGTCACCTAAAATAAACTAGTTAGCTTAAAGGTATTGCCATCAATTACACTACCATTACAACTGCAGCTTAAAATGCTATTAGAAACTTCTGGCAATAGAGCTTTGTAGTATCTGGAAACTTGTCTTGTTATGACAAGTTTCTGATTATTTTAATAGGAATGATTATTTAAGCTTCCTTACATTATTGAAAATCCTACGCTAACAATAGAATTGTCTTTTGTATTGGCTAAATAAATCAGCACAGTAAACAAGGGCAATAATATTCATTTTCAGTTAGAAGGTGAAAGCGATGGCAAAATGGAGAACACAGAAAATAGTCACAGACTTACATTTTAAAACACAGCTAGCATTCCCAAAACCAATTAAAGACGGTTTTTGTCTTTTCCCTCACTTTTAAACTGCTGCTGTAGCTTTCTAGCTATGAAACCATCGTTGTACACAAAACCCTGGGAGAAGACAGAAGGAAACCCATGCGGCCCATTAACCTCTACACACACCGACTTATACAAGTGCACAACAGGAATAAATTACCACCATCTCTGGTATCCTTATAAATACACACACATACTCACAACACTGGGAAAGTCATTTTCCACCACAAAGGTGAAGGACTGAGTCCATACAGGACCAGGCAAGCTGACACGGGGGTGCAGGAAATCAAGTGTGCTGTCTTGCAACTAAATACATTTTAAATTAGTCTAACACATTCATTGTGTTGGAAATGCCAAAGGATGCTCAGAGCATGGAAGTGTTCATTCATAACTTTCTACTGATGTGCAAGTTAAATTTGACACTAAAAGAATAAATGAAGAAAATCTCAAGCTCAAATAAAATTTACCTATTTTAGACTAAGGAAGCACCAGGGGCACGTCTGCTAAAGCTCTAGGGTAGGTCAGAAGTACACCTGTGCTGTTCTACCTTTTCTTCCTAAACTCGGAGTTTTTTGCATGGGTAACAATTGTTTAAAATTGCTGCTAACTTCCAAGTCTTTCTTTGATACAAGTCTAAGAAGTAGCCTACAGTTACATCTCCAGTATTAACTCTAAAAATCTAGGTAGAGCTGTCCATCAGCTGACCCTAATATTGCTAAGAGAGCATTAGGCAGACTGGCAAAAAGCCACATCCAGTTTGAAACATGTACTGAAAATTTCCTCTGTCAGATGAATCTTTAATGTATTTATAATCTGCAATGTTTCCTCTAAACAGCACTCCATGTCTTACCTTGTATCATTTTCCAAATAAATGCCATGCCACAGAGCTAAAACATACGTCCAAATAGAAAAGTGGATTCATTTTTTTTTTTTTAAGCGAAATGTTTAAGAGATTGACCTTATTATAATTCAATCTACAGTCATTATTACCAGAACAACTCAAAAGCAATTCCTGTCATCTTCCCTACTGCAGTGTTTTGGAAACCAGAGCCCCTGCTACAAGAAAGCAATTCTTTCCTGTTTTTTGCACATCTTTTGATTAGAAAATCAAAATACTGACAAAAACTATTATATCTCTTCTGACACTTCTTTCCGGGAGCAAGGGTCTTCAACCCATGTTCTTGTGAAATTTGTTTAGGTCATTAACATCATCTTTTGTAAATTCTTCATACATGAAGAATTTGAACCTAAACCAGCCAGTTTCTTCCTTTCCTGAGCCGTTACAAGAGAGCTCTGTTCTGCTCCCCAGATTTCCCCCTTCGCTGCAAGAGACAAGGGACCTGCAGTGTCAGGGAGAGAGATGTCAGGTTATATGGCAAGAATCCATCTGAGCTGAGATAAAGCTTTTTAGCAGCACGTAGAAGAAAAAACACTATTGTGGATGCAAATGCAAGTATTAGGGCTATTCCCACTCACATACCTTGCTAACAATTCACTAGGGCAGCAGACACGCAGAAATTAGTTTTCCTTGCACACACCTTCATCATGTCTGGCTATACAGAACAGAAGTAAATTAGCAACAAACAAGTTAGTAACTACAAAGAGCCTTTCAATAGCTATTTTACTTTTGTACTACAATCTACACAGTACTTATTTTCTTTCAGAAGCCACAGAAACTAACAAAGAAAATACGTGCTGAGGTTTCACTATGACTATTTATGACCTATTTTATGTATCTGATTATGCAGCATTCACAGTAGCCAGATTTAAGTCAAGCTTCTTACACTGCATGCTCATTCAGCAAAGAGGTATGGTTTCAGCTCTCATCTCTCTGAGCTGCACATGACAGTAACTGGCTTCTGGAGTTGAATTTTGAGGTGTTGGTAGCACTGACAATCCTCACCTGAGACCAGAGACCGCCTGCCCACAGCACTGCATGAGCCACAGCAGACAGTCCTTGACCAAGAGCTTAGGACACAAATGAAGAGAAATGAGAAAAAAGTCCAGCTGTGACAGAGTCCCCACAAGATGTGCACTGTATGTTAAAAAGGAGGGTCTTGTTAACAGCTGCTGATGCACTATTCAGTCATTAGATAGTTTTAATCTTAAAAAAAAAAACAAAAAAAACCCCCCAAAAATCTATTTTCCCACATGAAAAGATGTTTTTGTTTGATGCAATCCACATGCAAGTTAAACTAATGCAACCCTAATCCTGCTTTCTCTTCGTTTCAGACGAGGAGTCAGCGTGAGCAGCAAGGACACCAGCCTGACCTTCCCCAGACTCACACCACCCACCCGAGGAGGAAAACTCCGTGGGGAAGGCCACCGCCACGCACGGGCAAAACGGAGACGGAGCACAGCCGAGACGAGCGGGCCCTGCTCAGCATCCCATTAACATCCCCCATTGTGCATTACGGCACAACCTGGTATTTATGTCCCCGATGCTCAGATAGCGAGGCACCCAGTCCATTTGGCGCCTATCAGATAGCAGGGCTATCGGGGGAAATCTTTATCTGCTTCGTGTGACACGGCTGGATAGAGTATATCTGGAATTCAAACGTTACGCTGGTACTTTTGCTATTTTAGTTACTTCAGTGACGCACCGGCCCTCTATCTGCATCTCACACGGATGAAACGCAGAAGGAAGGCAGCAGCTATGTAGGACGATGGCAGGGAGACGTCTCGCCATGCTGAAAACAAGCCTGGAAAAGCAGCAGTCCTGGCAACAACGCTCTATACAGCCTCACTGCAACAGGGAAAAGACTCGAGAGGGTTGTGTTTTTTTAATTGTAAATCCTTGAAATACATATGTCTGAGGCAACATGATGCTGTATGTTTCCATTCACACCTGTGATAATTATGCCTGACTTTGATATAGTAATTATTTTTTATGATGCTGCTAAACCATTATATTTTACCCTGCATATTTAAGCAAGAACATCTTCACTTCTTTTCTCATGATTGACAAAATTACACTCTCCTAAGCAAAAAACCCTCTCTCTACACTGCTCTGGTTCACCAAGTTCCAAACCAGTCCTATGAGTCCTTCCAATCTACTGGAGTCAGATGCCAATAAGGAACAGAGGAAAGGATACAGCCCTTAGTTTCTGTTTTACTCCAAACTTCAAGACTACCTTTTTCTTGATGTTCATAATTTTTCATCTCTGCTACTGATATGTGGATGTTTCTTTAATATCTTTCTTTTTGTAGGTCATATTCTCATTACATTTAGAGATGTTCTCTAAAAGATACTGAATGAGAGCTTATTACCATACAGTTATTCAGAGGTTTTGGGATCAATGTTGCATGACCCACGAACAGGCTGGCAGAGAAGATTGGCAATGTACTGCGAGAGGAAAATTCTGGCTACGCAGGACAAACTGCTCCTCTTCAGCTGATGTTGAACTACAAGACAGAACTACAAGGTCGATGCACATCTGGAGGAAACCCAAAGTATTTAATATGTCTAAGAAACTCAGTTACCTGAAAGTTTTTTCTTCTATTTTACTATGTGTCATCCCATTTTATGGTTTTACAGAATTCAGATAACAACATAAAATTTCTAGTTTCACATGAGAAAAACAGTGTTAAAGACTACTGGAAAGAAAAATCGAGTCAAGAGAAAGCCCTGCTGCCAAGTAGCATAAGTTTGGATTCAGAGACAAGTCTCTGTGCTTGGAAGGGCCAGACACTGTTCCTGGAGCTTCTGGTTCACTCCTCAACAGGAATGCTTTGGACTTGGCTCTTCCAAGTAAAGCTTCCAGATAACAAGATAGCCATTAAAAAGGAAGCAGTCAGTGGAACAAAACTAATTACACCCTCCCTGTCCCCTCCCCTCAATTTGATGTCTGTTAAAGATGATAAAGTTTAGGGCAGTAAGGACTGTAAGGTCTAAACTTCCCTCAGTTGTGCCAAGTTCTGGGCAGCAGGCAGAACTATTCAAATATGAAAAGACACTAAAAGAAAAACTGATTTACTTCTCACTTTGATATTCTTATGGAGACACACAAATAGATCTCAATTTTTATAGCCTTTAAGGCCAACGCATCATGAAATTTAGTCTTTCAAACTGAATTTAAATGCATCCTTAAATTATAGAAAAAAGGCTTTTGTTCCCATAAGATGGCAATCAAAACCAGATGCACTAAATAATGTTGCTGTTATGAGTCTAGGCAATTTTATTTCCAAGACAAAAGAATGCTTCTTAAGCAAAAACTTTGATTAATTATTTTGCATCAGGAAGAATGAATCTTTTTTTAATTGTAGCGAAAAAATTCATTATTGATTAAAATGTCATTTTAAGTAAGACATTATGGAACCAAAAGATCATTTCTGCTCTTTCCAAATTAAGCATACAAAACTAAAATTTAAACTGTAAGTAAAATGCCATATATTGCATTGGAAGGAATTTCCAATAATAGTAACTGCTTTATATTGGTACAAACAAACTTTGTCTTAATTAGATTGACCTTTAAAGAGCTTCTCAGGCATTTGAGAAATGTAAATACTTAAAGCATGATTCATTCGCATTCCCGTTTGCTCAGACAACTCTGAAAGCTTTGAAACACAGAGCTGGGGCCGATTCCATCCTTCCCGCAACTCCGCTGGGGTGGGTCCAGCCAGGCCTGGGGTGAGTTTGGTGCCTTCCGACCGCGTGGTGACCTGCGGTGATTTGGACCTTGGATACACATCGGCACAGCTGGGAAATACAGTAGGAGCTACAACAGCTCGGGACTTGTGAGATGAGCAAACGGTTGATGGGGTTGAAGATGAAGCGGCATCGCTGTACCAGAAGAGTACATGGTTCATGTCATTTGCCCACAGATCATGAATTTGCTTAAGATTATTCCTACTTTTTAGTGTAAGCATACAGACTACGGCATGTCTTTTCCCATGCAAATAGCCCATACAGACTATTCCGCATAGTTTGTGTATGTTGACTTGTGATACGTCCCATATGGAAGACTCGCAGGACCACATGGGTAACCTGCAGATTCTGTCTTGGAGCAATTTTCTTTTATTGATGCTGAATTTATCCTTGATAGACTGAGGAAGTGAATTTGATATAAGGGAATTTATTTTGCCAGTTTATGATGCTGTTTCACAGTATGTGGGCCTCACGCATCAGAGGATAACAGAGCTCATGTTTCAGTGCTCAGACTTGTCATCTCTCTTCCTCCACCTCTTCTTCCGAGTGACCACTGCACAAACCTTGCAACCAGCATAATAATAAATAATAGATGATCTTACTCAGCAAGTGACTGTGTACGGAAGGGATGTAGAATTTGGAATAAAACCAACAAATATAGTAAGAAACCCCAGACTTTGCCTGAAACAGAGAACAACAGAGATGGATGTATATCTTCCCAAGGTCAAGGAAAACTAGTCAGATCCTTAAAAATATTACTCGTATACGCAACCACACCGTTATAAAACCAACACAGTCCTACTCAGGCTGCCTTCTATGTGTAGGTACGTGCAACCTTCCCTTCAAAGGCAGTTCGCATCCTCAGGATTCAGCCGCGCCAGCAGAGAGGATCGCTGCATCAGCCCTTACGACTCGCTTTTACCTACGTCCACGGAAAGCCTGTTCCCCCTCATCACCGCACGCGCTCCTGATTGTTCGTTTGAAACTGTCAATTTAAAACATTTCTCTTATGAACTTTAGCTCTAACTAGACTACTGAGACTGTGAGTGTTCCTAGCAATAAAGGAAGATTAAGGCTGGGAAGGACAAGCAAGTATCATAAAAATAACAGTGTATAATTGGGTAGCCTACCATAGCTGGTGAAGAGAAATGAGCAGGTCAAGCAATTGAGAACCAGGAGAAATGACCTTAAAAAGTTCTGTCTGGGGACAGACTGCCGATGGTCTCATCAGCATTCAGCTCCACCACCACAGTCTGGAGGAGGAAACATAATGCAGAAAATGGAAAGGAGGGAGATAGAAGAGCAGTGGGAAGAAAAACATCTTTCTTAATTCAGCCAGGGAGGAGATGGAAACGAGCCGTCTGCAGCCTTTTTTTTTTTTTTTTTTTTTTTTTTTTTTTTTTTTTTTTTTTTATGAGTCCTCTGGTCTGTGACCCACCCACTAATATATTTTCAGTATCACATATAATCTCTAAGAAAAAAGATTAGTGCCTTACAAAGAAAGCAGTTGGTAGAAAGGTGCTGTCAGATCTTTTGCGGCATATTCCTATTGTTTCATGAGAAGTGAGAGGGTCTTTGGGTGGGATTTCCAACAATGCTCAGCAGATTGAGGTGCTCAGTGATTTTCAGCAAGAGCCAGACACCAATCTACCTTTTATGTCTTTGAAAATCTCCTTTTACTTGTAAGCTTTTCAAGACAGATTGTGGTTTCCTAGGTGTTTATATAGCTCCTTTGGCATCTGGGTGTTACGGCAATATAAAGTGATATTGAGAATTGGTTATTTTCTGTCATCTAGCTTTTCCATCAGGTTTTTACAGCTTTTTATAATGAAAAAAGATTTTTTTTTGGAAAAAGGACAATTTTGTAAATGCATACATATACACAATTTTCACATGTGTTTACAGGTTATCAGTGAGAAACTGAAAACCTCCAGAATTTTTTTTGTTGTGTTCTTCAGGATTCCATTTTTCAACCATTATACTTTTGCCTGAATATTTTCAACGAAGAGTGATCTTTCTGAATTTTACTTCTAAGCTTTTCCAACAGAAAAGAAAATAAATTGTAGGTTTAACAAAAACAAGAAAATCCCACTCAGCTAACAATCCCCGCACACAGGGAGGGTGGATGCTCTGCGTTTGTGGACTACACAGGAGCAGCTTTTTGGCCATGAGCCGAAGTCCTTCCAGTCCCCATTCCACATACAAGGCAGCATCCATTACCCAGCAGAGACTCAGGTGTAATTACGCCTTCTAACCTGCCCGGCAGCCACAGAGATTCAGTTTCTAATTTCCATTACTTCATTGCAACAAGTTCATAATTAGACAGTGATAATAATATGACTAAAGATACAAGACAAGAACTTCTTCATAACTTCCATCTCTTATTGTACAAGGGGTGAATAGCAATGGAAGCACTGGCAGTGCTGCTTGCCTTCAAACCCATTTAAATTTTTCATGGTCCGGCATGAGTTTTGATTCAAACCTTCAGATAAGGAATGGTGCAGAGCCCCTGCACACATGTAGAGTTACTCATACATTAAGGTTTATTCCCCACACTGTTGCTTCAGTGACATAAAAAAAAATTATTAATTTTCAGCAGGGATAAGCACCCTGTTAGGAAAATGCCATCCCCAGATGAAATAAATATGCAAAAAGCCAGAATCAAATATTCTCACCAGGCAGGTTCCCTTCTACTCTGCTGAGGTCAAACATGAAGACAAGCTGTAGGAGGTAAACCCATATCTGCTTTGCCATATGTCACCCTATCATACTTATCCTCAGACCAGTTAGCTCTTTCAAATGTCATTAAAACTGACTATATTGAAAAATACCTTAAGATCACAGCATCTGTGGTGCACCTGACCCATGATATTTAGGTCTATAAAAGATTTTCACCAATATGCTATAAAAGAGCAGGCACATGCTCCATCCGTAGATATGCAAGACTTGGTCCTGCGAGGTGATGACAGCCCTCAGCTCTCATCAGCCTTAAAACAATGACGATGCTCAGCAGCTCCCAAGATCTGCCCTGCACTAAATAAAAAGACAGTTACACGTTTAGCTCCAGATGCTGCACAAGTCTCTCCCACACAACTTATCTAACTTCCCACTGCAGCTAACAAACGCAAGGCTGATGTTATTACTACTGTACTTTTTTCATATTAATAAACAATTAAGCGAAGCCCTCGCTCACAGCACACTGTCTATTACTGCATTTGTTTTTTCATAAGGCTTTTAAACAAGTCTATGAGCTGAAACCTGTGCAAAATCTAAAGAAAAACAGCTGGGCTATTTCTCCTATAGAAAGTTACAGGAAATCAATGCTGGACTCGCTGTGTCCTAAATCACCTGGAATTCACCTATCCCTGCTCTATGTGACATATCTGCCATCGTGGGCACTTCAGCTCACAGGTCCCATACGTTCCAGGCCAGGAGCCTGGCATTTTCACTGCAAGGTCACCAAACCTCATTCTTCTCCCCCCCCCTCAGCACACCATTTTTCTGGAAATTTGGTTGAGATTTAAGCGGTATGAGATCTCAGAGGCTTTAGAAAATGCAAGGACATCCATGTGATCATTTTTATATTGGTTCATTGATTCTTCAGTGCTCATTTTCACATAGGGATTATTTCAGAAAGGACTAACAATCACATTAACGGATTAGCTCTGGCACTTCTAAAATACACACTAGCACCTCAAGTTTTCAACAAGTCTTATTTTGCAAATGGGAACCAATAAATATCAAGAAATGCTGGTTTTGGTGAAAGAATCACTATATATTTTATATACTTAATTCGTTTTAGACACTATCAACTCCGATAAATATGCATGATGCTGAAGGGGAGGCCACCAGCTTGACTGCATTAGGCTGCTGCAAATCACTCACCCTACAACTTCATGGTGGTCTAAGAGCAGAGTTTACAATTAAGACCTACATCCAGCTCAGGCAGCTGAGGAAAACACTGAATGCTGGCACAAAACCCGCCGGCAGCACAATCAAAAGCAGAGACGTTGGAAAGGTTAGGGTTCATTTTAAGGGTACCACTCCCTGCTCCACATTACCAATGATGCCTCTTGTAGAAGGAAAACCATTTAGAGTGAGATGCAGGTGTTATGCTTATGGCAGAGATTTGTTCTCAGGATTTTCAGGGATACCCACGGGCTCAGCTGGACGGCCCAAGCTGGAGCCCATCTCCTTCAGCTACTGCTCTCCCCCACTGCAATGCCATACCTACGCAGCAGTAGCTGCTGTCTTGGTGTTATACCAACAGATTTAGGAAATGAGTGGCTAACGAAACAAGTAACAAGATGGAGAGTTAAATTCCCAGGGGATCTGGCCATCTGCAGTGGAATTTAGGCGCAATGAATCCGTTCAAAATCTAGCACAATACTGAAAATAGCTACAAGACCATCCAGGGATTGCTTCCTGTAAACTACAAAAAGCATCACAGCGCAGGTGCAGGATTTGGGTCTAGTTCCCTAGTTTAAAGTGGCTACAGTTTCAGTTCACCTATTATCAAAATGAATTTAATACTTTATAAAGTGTTTGTACCTTCCATCTCTAACCGAGGACTGGTTTTTCATTGTGTTATAGACTGCTGGATATGCTTGTACCAAATTACATGAGACTTTACCTCTGTTTAGTAACGTGCAAGAGGCCAACTGCTGACAAAAATCTCCTCGGGCTAACACGGAATAAAAAAGATTGCTCCTATGCCCAAGTTCACGCAGCCTAATTTAACAGAGGTTTAGGCATACTTCTGCAACAGACCTATTACAAATCACAAAGTTCATTAATTTTCAAGTACCACAAAAAAAAAAAGACAATCTTTGTGCAAGTTGTTACACCTTTCTCCTTAAATCCTTCTTGAACAACAACAAAAAAAAGATTAATTCTGTAATGTTAGATTTAAAAGATCTGAATGAGATTACAAAGAAGGGATGGCATACAGATGTCTTCACTTCCCAGCAGGCTTGGTTCTCATCTACCCCACGGAAATTTGGCTAGAGGAGCTGTGATTTTCATCTACAGGAAAACAGAGTTGCACTAAAAGTCTTTTTGCTTCTCTTGCAACTTACAGAACACAATGCTGTGTGTGTCTGCTTTGTCCTATACATTAGAGATGTGTACATCTCAATTATTTGTTTGCTCAAGAGACTTTTCCAAATAGAGAGTAAAGGCTGGCTGAACATTACCTCTCTAAGGGCCGTGTAACTCATTCAAATAACACACGTGGGCTTTGCAACATGAGATGAAGCCACAAGCCATCAGCTACGCAAGAAGCATGGAGCGATGTATGTCATTAACCACATATCTTGCTAGATTATTACTGCTCCAGTAAATAATAATTCCTGCACCTATTACGTTAAAAATCCCAGATACAGAGACTTGTCCAAGGAGAACAGAGTGACCTTTGCTCTCCCATGCACCTCGCCGGCCGGAGGACAGTCCAGTCATCACCTGCTCGTACTCCAAGTCTTTAACTCTTCGCTTTTCTACCCTCCCATTGTCCAAAATAATTACACTGCTCTTTTTTCCTCAGACAGGATCTCCCCGAGGTTTCTATTAGCAGAACCACAGGGACCTGCTGCTCAGCAAATCCAGCTGCTTCCCTCCCGTCCTCCTCCCGGCCCCTCCATAGTCCGGTCCAGCAAACACTCACACATGGGAGTTTCTTAAAGCATGCAGAGAGTACTTGAGTCACATGGGACTACTCAGATACTTCCCTGTGTTCTACAGGAAGATGTAGAATAAAATAACGTTGCCGTCCTAAGTTATTCACAACATGGCCATTGCTTTCAGTTGAGGAACATGACTACACCACTATGGGTCTCGCGCTGTTTCTTATTTTCTACACCATACCCACTAGAACACTTTTACAAGCCATGAATACATGAAAAATACCTTGCTTTTAGCATTCTGGGAAATGTTTTCATCTGTACAGGTGAATGGGTTAAGTAGGTATTTCTAAGGCTTCTCCATTTGCTCCTGACGACCTCAAAACGCCCCATCATTTTTTTTGGAACAGCCTTAAGCTCAAATGTTTAGGGAAGCAAAACACTGTTTAAATTTAAAAAATGATCAGGTTTCCAACTATGAAAAAAAATCAGTTGCTGAAGTTCAAATACAAACCCATTATGGTCTGAAAGGAGGTTTCTTATTACTAAGTTCTGCTTCAGTTGCACCAAAATATTAGTTCCGGCTGGATTTTCAGCCAGTGCAAACAAGTAGAGGAAAAAAAAAACCACAAAAAACCAAACAAAGCACAAACAAGGCCAGATTCAGTTCTTCATCGCCAGGAAGTGAAGTCCACAGCTAAGATTCATACAAGCTAATTGCATGACAAGATTATTCAAAACATTTCACATCTATGTAGTGGGTTTTGTCCATAAGCTTCCTAGAGAGCTTAACAAGCAATATATGAAATATAAAACCTGCATTAATTTTAACTTCAGACTAGACTAATAAAAAGTCCATACTAAGTTCATTAGCATCCTCTTATCCCCCCCAACAATACGTAGTAGACACTTGACTCCACAGTAGAAACAGTAAAACCACCACCAGTGACCTTCCTAAATTCAGACAGAAGAGACTAGATTTCATTAGTACTCCTATTAAGACAATAGAGCCTCTCTGTAAATTACTGGTTATTACCAAATGAAATGGTACAGAACAGATTGCTTCTGTGTGCAGCATCAGACTCAACTCTGCTGCTCAACCTCTTGTCAAGACAGGCTGCAATGGATTGATCACGCAGTGCTGGAAATAATTAATATGTTGTGGTGTTACCGAGCTTGAAATCTCACACAGAAGTTCAAGTACATTTGCTGCTTCCAGAAGATGATGATCATCAGGATCTTCTCATCATCAGCTGTGCTACCTCCCCCTTGCACGTTGAGCAAGCAGCACACGGCTGCTGTCGTTTGTTGTTGCTAATTGTTCTAGTCATCTCCCTGTTGGAGGAGGTTGAACAGCTCTGGAAAAAGCAAGCTGTGAGGTGAGGGGCATTGCTGCTCCCTGCTCAGGATGCTCTGACTCATTCAGGACGTGCGAAGTTACAAACCAGAAGAGGGACCGGCAGACCAAGAAGCCGTGGTGAGCCCTAATCACGAAGCCAGAAAAATTAGAAGCAAGCTGGTTTTTTGGACCTAGAAAGGAAGGAAGACGACCCCACCGTGGATTGCAAAGGTAACCGGCAAACTACCAAGGTCAACTGAAAGTTGAGAGCTATGAGAGAGCACCAAGCCAGGGGAACACTGTTATGGTCCTTATCTTACTCAGTACTTTATTTGGGCTCTATACCTTCCAGTTTCACTTATAGGAATCACGCCAGAATACCTTCATTATTTAATACAATTTGTCTGTGTGATACTCCCAAATCACACTGCACGGCTTTTCAGGTTCGTTAACTCTCTGCACATGGGCCACGGGCACATACAAGGACAAAGGGGAAAACCATCTCATCTTGTTAAGGTTTCCCTGGATTTTCCATTCAAATAATAATAAAAAAAATCTTGGTAAGTAAAACCTTACTTTCCACACAGCAAGTTTCAGAAGGGACCATGGATGTTCGAATATTTTTGTGACAGAATTATTTCCCTGGTTGACTTTTCCCTTCAGATACATCTTTTCTTTTATCTCGTCTTGGTCCTTTATCATACAATAAAGATTAATTTTGAATTTCTGCTGATTGTATGATCTTGGACTTCATGAACAAAAAACCTCTTTTATGGGAGACATTAATATTCACAGTGACAGCCCCGAACTGCTACTTTCAGAAAGGTTTAATAATTTTCTAAAACCTCTTGATTTTCTCACAATGAGTTGTATTCAGGCTAACTTTTCTACTTGTCTTGGGCTATGTCATTTACCTTGAGCCTTGTCTGGGTAATAAGCACTAGTCAAGTCCCTTATTCATTATGTCACTAATTGCAATTTCTTTTCTTATTATTTATAACAGATAACTCTGGTGCAGAGCAGAAACTTGAGAGAAAAGTGGTATGAAAGTAACTTTCCTCTTCTCTTCAGGCACTGTCCGTGCAATCCCATGCCTTTCATCCAAAAAAAATGAACTTTAAAAGTAGAAAAGGTGAATTAGGAGCCTGTCATTCCAGGCTTTTCCCAGCTTGGGATTATACCCACTCCAGAGATGGCCAGGTACTCCCCCAGGGCATCAGCAACAGGGAAGAAAACTCAGCTCTGAACACAAATCAAGTCGCTGCCTTTGAAGTACGGCTCCTTTTGCCAGACCACGCAAAAACATTCAAACAGAAGCTTCTTTCCCCAGAAACCTGGGGGCAGAGGTAACCCCACTTCCAGACAGGGCTTCTCACAGCAGGAACCCAAGGTTAAAAAAAATTTCAAGTAAAGGGTTTATTCGATTAAAATGTCCCATTTAAGCAGGTCATGAGCTTCTGAAGGGAGATAAAAAGCAGGTAGGAATACATATCATTGAGATGCCTCCTCCAATGTAGTCAGAACTGGTATTTTTTTTCTTGAGCTGAAATACTTTGTTAGTAAAGATTAGAAAAAATAATTTGGGCTTGGAGCAGAAACTGGCACATACAAGTACTGTCTTATATTTAGTAAAGTTAGCTTAAAAATATGTATTTACTTGGCTGGCCTGAACCTGCGGTGCGTGGTAGAGAATTGGGATGAGGATCTCCTGCATTCAGAGGAAGCCCGCGGTGCGTCCAGCCAGGACAAACAGGGAGACCTGGAGTGGGATGAGGGCACGGACCACCGGGATGCCATGCATCATCCAGCTGCTCTTCTCCAATTGCCCCAAAGGGTAATTCTGATGACGATATAAAGCATCACAAGAGACTAAATTCAGTTTCTTTCCAAGCCATCTTTTTTCTGGCTATCACATGCATTGAGTAGCGATAGAATTAAGCTCAGCTGCTCTCTAGATGACACACCACGCTCTGAACATCAAGTCTCTGATGGTTTCGTAGCGATAAAAATGCTTTGAACCACAGTCTAAATATTTTGTTCCTTAAAATATTTAATAATCCACTCATTTATTATTCTGTACTGATCAAGAGATTTCAGAGAATCACACAGTAAATTTCTGTAACAAAGTTGTTAGCACTGGGCACAGCTAACTTTCAGCAGCGCTGTTCTAGTGGCTTTGATCTCCTTTTTGTTTCATTGCCATTAGCAATACAGGCTTTTTTACTCCACCAGCATTTTTGCCCTGGTTGAGTATTGATGAGGGTAAGAGGATTACTCACTAGCTGCATCCTACCACCTGCTCTTCTGATCCTTGGCTTTCAGGGCTTTGAATACATCGTACACATACCTTGGGCTGAGTTATTACAAACACTGATAATCTTCTACTTCCTCAAGGCTTGTTTCCATCTTATTTGAAGATAGCTGTAATTAATAATCTCCTTTTAAGGTCTAATTTCTTTTTAGTTAAAGTCAACTTTCATCTCATTACTAATCTTCCTTTTATTTCAAAGGAGACTCTAAAGTTAGAGTGAACAGTCACATCTGTAGAAAATAATTACATCTGTGAAAAATATTTAATTGCATTTTTTTATACAAAAAGTTTTAGTTTTACTTCCAAATAACTATATATCTATTCTGATATTAGTGTTCAGCAGATCCTTCACTCCTACCCCACCATTCCTCTGTGCTTGCTGACAAAAAAGCTTCTATATCCTAGTGTCAAAGGATTTTTTCATATCTCTTTGCCATTTTATTGCACTTGGATTTTTTTATACCACTTTCCCATATACTGTTCCAGATTGATGACAACTGTTTCTTTCGATCTGCAATATTTGTGGCATTGGAACAGGATCTTTTTGGTTCTGGCTTTGGTTTGATCTACATATGGAAGACAGCATCAGGTGGCAATTAATCTTCTATCTGTGCAATAAAAACCCCAATAAAATAGCATTCCTCAAGTCCATGTCTAAATGAGATGTATGAAAACGTATTTTAGTACATTTGATTGCATTCTTTTTAAACAAAGTTCTACTTCAACAAGGCAAATCAACTCAATTTATGGCCAAATGGCATCCCTTCTGACAATGGAAAAGCTTTTCTTTTCCTGCTTTTCCATCTAGTTAAATTCTCTAGAGGTGCAGTTGACATTTCCTAGCTGCTTTTTGTCCTCACGTTCTCTTTAATGTCTCAAGATTACCTAGGTCCACTTTGGTGAAACAGTTAAATACCCCATTTGCTCTCTTCTTCATATAGAACAAATAATAATCTGTAGGCTATGTACAGATTAACTACATCATATAAATCGCTTATTTGTAGGTCATATAGATAATTTAATACTTCTAACTGAAGAAATGGATTGACTTCAAGAGAGAGACTTACTGTTACAGTGCATGGCAGACACTCAGTGTGTACACTGCCTAAAGACCATTTCCCATCCCCAAAATGAATCTTTAGAAGCAAGGGTATGAAATTATAGTGTGCTAAAAACAGTAAGAAAACCATCTGATCCATATACAGACCAAGACAACTTAATAAACTAAATACAATATTTTATATCTATTTAATATTAAGTCCTGGACAGAAATTCAAATCCCCCTTTCCGCTGTTCCACCATCTTAGTGAAGTTGTACGGTATTTCACCAGGAAGAGACTCAGCAACCCTCCTCCCCCCCCCCCCCCCCCCCCCAAATTACACATGCAATTTCTTACATTTCAATCTTCTATAAGATTAAATGTGTCACATCAAAAATTGTCATTGACCTGAAGCTGACTGGTTATCTGCTACGAAGGTGGTATTTTAATTACCAAAGTTAATTACCATCTCCATGGAATGCAATTTCCTAACTTCATGCCGTTGTAAAATAGGAAATGGAAAGTACAAGCGGTGCAGAATCCACAGAAGGTCTACACAAAGGCTTCTGTATGACTAATTGGTCTGAAATTTAATCAGTTAAATTTCTGTTTCATGTTCCTTTGATAAGATTATCTTAATTACTTTTTACAGTATCTAAGTAGGAGAAATAAAGGAAAAAAACCCTATCTGCTGAAGGGGAAAAACAATTCATAAGTCTAAAGGGAGAAATGAAAATAAGGGGAGGGGGAATACACATCTGTTGATTAGGCTACATAAAGCTCAAATCTTATACTTCCAATGCTTCATGTTTCCAAATAGTCATGAATATACTGAACTCTTCAGAATTTTGAACTTACACTCAATCAAATTGCACAAGTTTTTTTAGCCCTTGTCTTTTTTAAAAGGCTTCACATGTGAACTGGTTATACACAAATATGCCAAAATAAGGGCAAGGATCGTATGTCCCATCAGCTCTAACACTGCCCTTGTGAAGTACTAATACTGTTCTGACATTTTATACATTTTATATGGTGGCTGTAGAGTCTTTACCATCAAGAGAAAAAAAGCAAGCCAGCATGGCACGGCAAATAAGAGCTTCCCTCACACCTGGCCCCGGAGAGTCTCTGAGCAGGGAAATGCTCCAGGATTATGTGATTAGAAACAAAAAATCCAAGCCCACGTGAGAACAGTTTTGAGCTCTCACTTGCAAATTGTATTGTAGGCATGTGCGTCCTGACCCCGCTGGACCAGGACTAAAGCATTCCCCGGCAGACCACCGCTGTCCTCCCGCACTGCGAGCCCTTGGACTATGCTCTGGATGGGACCACCACGCGTGATCCCATTACGTCATTGCAGTATTATTTTAGAAGCAATTTGGGATCATTTCTCCAAACTCAACTCGGCAAACTGCAGATTTGTTATTCAGACATGGACTAAGCCACCAGGCACCGCTTCACCTGTGCTCACAGCGTGCTTTAGAAGACCTCTGCAGATTAATTTCCCTCTCCTTAAAAACCCAACTGCTTTACAAGCTTCTGATTTTGAAAATATGTTTTGTTCTCTATTCAGATATGAGCTCTTGTGTTTACATACTTAGTGGTATGTAAAAGCTGTTCATTTTTAATTTGATAGAAGAGGTTCAGTGTTTCCAAATGTAAGTTTTTGATAAATGTGATTTCTGTGAGATTAAAACAGAGCAAAATTAATGTCTGTACTTATTTTGTTTCAATTATGTCAACACTTCATTTGCATAAAATATTGTTTTCATTCCTCTTTAGTGCAACACACAATAAAGCTTTGTATTTTTAATTTATCTAGATGAACAAATATGAAGGTTCTGCAGCAGTGTGGAGAATCTTGTTTAAGAGTAATTTCAGCTGAAAAATCAAGATTTTGGACTGCCAGAACTTCTCTTACAACAGAATTCTGTTTTTTTCAGATACTCTTAACTTATTTTAAGTCTGTACTTTTTTAGGCAAATAGTCACTTGAAGTCTGTCTGTTCAATATTACTGCAGGTCTCATCCTGTTATTGTTTTCTTCTGCGGTAGAAATAATACATTGCATTATTAGCAGTGAGATAAGTTTCTATTTAAGAAGATCAGACAAAAATGAAAACCAAATGATGCCTTATCCAAATCCTCTGAACTCAAAGGGCTGTTTTCACCCATACTTATGGATACTGAGCAAGGTCCTCTCTGCAATTAAATGAAGACTCTGAACCGACTGAAGTTTAATTACACTTTCAGATGCATCCACAAGAGCAAACTGGAAATGACAAGAGATACATTGTGATCACAAACTTTTGCTCCTTCAGTCCTAGAAATGAAGGAGAGTGGAGGCCTTTGAAATGTTACATTATAAAATTTATTCAAGAAAGTAAATTGAATCCTGGAGGTGTCTGAGCCTCCTCATGGGATTTCTGGTCCCTGTGACAATTAACAAAGAATTGCACTTAAATGGAAGACACCTTTCTTGTTGCTGTCCACAAGCAATTTATGAATTGGATAAAATTGCTACAAGCTAAATGTTTCAAATAAGCTGGCAATCCTGCTGTTTTCTAGCACTGCTCTCAGCTATTTTGATTCTCCAGACACGTAAAAGACAGGAGTTATGCATTAATTATCATCCAATATTCTTAATCAACATCAACTATAAAATTCTTAGTCAAGCTCTTGATCACAAACTTAATCATGCCTAGCCCAAACTGATTCAGCCTGTTAAGTGGGATTCATTAAAAAGGCTCTGCTATCACATCATCAGACACTTTCCAGATATGATACTTTTTTAGTAACAAACAACATCCAGTTGAAGCAATCACTACAGGGGCAAAGACAGCATTTAATTAAATAGGATGGACATTTGGCTTCACATGAGCTAAACAGCTGTACAAGAAAGAGAAATCTAACGCGCCAGCTCCCTTGTTTATGTATTATGAGCTATTTCTGAAGATCCTCGTAATACCTACTGGTCTAGCAAAGAGAGTAGAAAACTGATGAAGAAGAATAGTCATGAAAAATTAAAATATATTTTTTTGCAGTTGTAAAAGGTAACAAGTCATTGTCAGGGTAAGCAGTAATTGGAAGAGTAATTACAGCTCCCTTGGGGTGTTTATGAACATCTCACTCTAGCTAGTTTAAATACTGAGCTTCGTTTGCAATGTACTCTCATCTTGTTTAACCATACAACGGCTCTCAGCAACAGTGAGGGTGGCTCAGAGCTCCCAGGGCAGCCCTTCACAACCTACGCAACTGTAATTGTGTTTTCCGCTGCTGGAATAGTCGCTGGTCCCTCTATACATTAGAGCTGAACACCCTGGATCAAAATACCAGGCTACCTGTCACACAGGATCAGTGTGATGTGTGTATTCTGGAAGAATTTACTATCAAATAAATTTCTGTTTCCCCCCAGAGTTTTATGTAGGCACAGGGAAAAGGACAGGGAGGTAGCATTACTTTTGATCACTTGGTATCTGAAAGGATGAATTCTGTATTACTAACATAAGGTCAGTCAAAATGCACAGATGGATAGTCAAAATACACATTGGGGTAAGAAGAAATTCAGACGTTTTTTCTTCTATCAAATGCAAGTAGATAAGTCTTCTTGATGGACAGTTTGGAAATCCAGGCTGACTGTTCTGTAAATCACTACAGTCCATAAAATAACGCTAGGACAAGGTATCCATTATGACAAGTAAGTACTTAATAAAACTTTGAATTGGTTTTTTCTATATCTCAGGAAAAGACAAAAAGGCATCAGAAAAAAAAAATCACAGTATGTTGACAACTGAGAAATTTCCATTCATCCAACACATGATATGTTCTAAATACAAGTGAATTCCTTGGACAATTATGAATGACTGGTTACTATCTGAGAAACAATCCTTTTAACATTCATTAAAAGATTTATGTCACTCAGAAGTTGTAGAACAAACAGAATTTGCAGTCTTTGAAAATTAAATGCAAGCTTGTACCTGATTTATTGCAGAGATGTTGTAATCAATAATAGAATTGAAGCTTAAAAGCACAAGGTCTCATCTGACAGTAGAGCATCTTCTTCATCTGCCCTCCCTGCAACAGCTAACTTCTGATCCACGGCATCTTTGGTAATAAGAACCACTTTCTGCCAAAGAAGAGACATCTCTTCCTTTCGATTTTTTTTTTTTTTTTTTTTTGCACCAAGTACCTAGGTAGATTTAATAGTGCTCTTCCACCCTGTTTTGTATGTGCACAGAATCTCATTTCACTTTCTAAGCTGTATCTTTTATCAAAAGAAAAATGGGTTTGAACTGGCACTCAGGAAGCACTATCTCCAAAGATCATCCATCAGTTACCCTGGTTAATTAACTAATGCATAACTTTTCTTTATTAATGACAAAGCCTGGTGACTTTGATCTTTCAGGTCCCAATCAGATGGATATTCGCTATTTTTATCATTAAGGCTTCCTACTTGGTAGGGTCTCACAGGATCTTCAAGGTAAAATTCACGTTTCTTTGTATGTGGCCATTCGATTTGCCTGGTTGTGCTTTACTTCCACACCTTCCAACACCAGCGCAGGAGTTTCCTTTCAAACACCACACGGGTACATTTGCCTGCTACATCCCATAAGCCTGTTTTCCACCTCCTGCTCTCCACCATAGCTCCATGCAGTACAGTAATGTTAACTGGGACACAGGGTCTCGCAAGCAGCAAGTCCCTGTCCCTGCGGGAAGACCCCCAGAGGAAGCAGATGACATTTTCTTATCCGATAACTAGGCAGGTGTATTGGCTTTGTGTGGCAAGGTTTGGTATTGGGGGGGGCTACAGGGGTGGCTTCTGTCAGAAGCTGCTAGAAGCTTCCCCCATGTCCAACAGAGCCAATGCCAGCCGGCTCCAAGATGGACCCACCAATGGCTGAGGCTGAGCCCATCAGCAACGGGGTATTTAAGAAGGGGAAAAAAAAAAAAAAAGTTGCTGGGGCACAGAAACTGCAGCCAGAGGAGTGAGGATATGTGAGAGCAACAGCCCTGCAGACCCCCAGGTCAGTGCAGAAGGAGGGGGAGGAGATGGTCCAGGCGCCAGAGCAGAGATTCCCCTGCAGCCCAGGGAGGGAGGTGATGAAGACCATGGTGAGGCAGGCTGACCCCCTGCAGCCCAGGGAGGTCCACGGTGGAGCAGATCTCCACCTGCAGTCTGGGGAGGAGCCCATGCCAGAGCAGGGGGATGCCCGAAGGAGGCTGTGACCCTGTGGGAAGCCCACGCTGGAGCAGGCTCCTGGCAGGACCCGTGGTCCCATGGAGGGAGGAGCCTACGCTGGAGCAGGTTTTTTGGTAGGACTTGTGACCCCATGGGGGAACCCACGCTGGAGCGGTCTGTGCCTGAAGGACTGCAGCCCGTGGGAGGGACCCACGCTGGAGCAGTTCGTGGAGGACTGTCTCCCGTGGGAGGGATCCCACGCTGGAGCAGGGGAAGAGAAGGAGTCCTCCCCCTGAGGAGGAAGGAGCGGCAGAGACAACGTGTGATGAACTGACCCCGACCCCAAGCCCCATCGCCCATCCCCCTGCGCCACTGGGGGGAGAAGGTGGAGAAAACCAGGGGTGGAGTTAAGCCGAGGAAAAAGGGAGGGGTGGAGGAAAGGTGTTTTAAGATTTGGTTTTTATTTCTCATTATCCTACTCTGATTTGAT
The DNA here is from genome assembly GCF_000737465.1 of Haliaeetus leucocephalus. Lineage (NCBI taxonomy): Eukaryota > Metazoa > Chordata > Aves > Accipitriformes > Accipitridae > Haliaeetus > Haliaeetus leucocephalus. The sequence continues at coordinate 3,100,797 of NW_010972438.1, forward strand.
TAGTAGTAAATTAAATTAATTTTCCCTAAGTCAAGCCTGTTTTGCCCGTGACAGCAGTTGGGTGAGTGATCTCTCCCTGTCCTTATCTCGACCCACAAGCCTTTTGTTATATTTTCTCTCCCCTGCCCAGCCGAGGAGGGCAGTGATAGAGCAGCTTTTGTGGGCACCTGGCTTCCAGCCAGGGTCAACCCACTGCAGCAGGTTAAGTGTACAACATCTTCCACTTGTGGGCTGACCTTCAGCGAAGACTCGAGGGCCAGTTGCATATCACTGATCTACAACTCAGCAGGTAATATGCTGCATTAACAAAAAGGTCTGATTAACCAGAAAATGTTGCACAGAAGAGTTAACCTCTCTTTCCTGGACAATGCGACAAAAGCCGTAGCTACCTTTATATCTAGAGATCTGGACATCAAACCTCACGTTAAAAGAAGAAAAAAGATGACATTTAAAAGGTGATACTTAGGGGGAAATTTTTGAAATCATGCACGGAATGCTTCTTATGGAATAAGAAAATTATTTTCAGAGTAATGAGTAAAATGAAATTACTGCTGCACTCTTCTCCTTCAAAGGAAGTTCTTCAACTGATAAGTACTGTGATTGAAATTTCATTATTTCAGAAGTTTGTATTGTTCAAATACATCTCATCCATACTGTAAGTTAAAACTTCTTGTGCCTCTATGTGCTATATATAGATACACAGTGCACAGAACAGATATATGCAGGAATGTCACGTATCTAAACTTTCTGCGCTATAACCTCACTAACAGACAGCTCCCCTAAAAATGAACAGCATATTGGCATGCCATGCATTAGTCTGCAGCACTAGCATATTTATGGTTATCTGAAAGTATTCAAATACATTGCATTTTATCCTTAAGCAGGAAGTTTACTTCTACTAATTACTGCAGAAATTTCAGAACTTTTTTCCATATCCTTTTCTCCAAAAATAACTTTGACCTTCCTCCATATCTCCAAAATATCCCCAAATTTTTTACACTGCTAGCCACAGCATTCTTGCGTTCTGCCAAGCCCCGTGCATCCATGCTGCCGTGCAACAGTGGGGTTGGGGGCTGGTTCCCACAACAGGTGGCAAACTGGGCTCCCACGCGACTCACCGGGAGCACGTTGGCTCCTCAGCTCCAGCCCAAGACCCACCTCAGCCACAATTCCTTGGGAGCTCTGAGGTTGGACTAAAAATAGGGCAAGGTTTTATTTCTGTACAGCTTTCTCAGGTGATTGGCAGCCCATGCTGATCAACCGGACCACACTACTGCTGTTTATATTCTGCACAGTCTTTTTCTTCTAAAATGCATGTCTAATTCATAGAATCGTTTAGGTTGGAAAAGACCTGTAAGATCGAGTCCAACCATTAACCTAGCACTGCCAAGTCTAGCACTAACCCATGTCCCTAAGCACCACATCTGCACGTCTTTTAAATACCTCCAGGGATGGTGACACCAGCACTTCCCTGGGCAGCCTGTTCCAATGCCTGACAACCCTTTCAGTAAAGAAATTTTTCCTAATATCCAATCTAAACCTCCCCGACACAACTTGAGGCCATTTCCTCTCATCCGATCACTTGTTACTTGATAGAAGAGACCAGCACCCACCTCACTACACCCTCCTTTCAGGTAGTTGTAGAGAGCGATAAGGTCTCCCCTCAGCCTCCTTTTCTCCAGACTAAACAACCCCAGTTCCCTCAGCTGCTCCTCAGAAGACTTGTGCTCCAGGCCCCTCACCAGCTTTGTTGCTATTCTCTGGACACACTCAGCACCTCCATGTCTTTCTTGTCACGAGGGGCCCAAAACCGAACACAGTATTCGAGGTGCGGCCTCACCAGTGCCCAGGACGGGGGGACGATCACTGCCCTGCTCCTGCTGGCCACACTATTTGCTCTTAAAAGCATTCATGGCTGCAGCTCCTACTGTACCTCTGCCAACACACAGTAATTAGCCTAAGTATTTTCTCTCTGTTTTTTAGGGTACCATCTCTTCCTGGCTTCAACTAAGTTCTCCCCCAGAGTTACATAAGGTATAAAATATTTAATCAAATTCAACTCCATACAAGAAAAATCAACTAACAAGGTAACAAAGCATACAATTAAAAATGGAGATAGGAAACTGGGTTAAATTCTCATTCCTGTAAATTCAGTTCATGCAAAAGCAGAATTTGACCTCACATAATTAAGAGCACACCAGCAAATACAGTGCTTAGAAAAGTATTTCTAAACAAATTAGAAATATGCTTTCAAGAATTTTTTTTAAAGGTAAAACCCAGTGACATTCATACTTAACTCATTAATCTTAAAAAAATATTTAATAGATATTGTTCATCATAGAGTTATTAAGAGACTGCCATTAGTTGCAACCTTCTTAGTGATACCTAAATTTTCTCAAAGACATCTGGAAATGCAATTAGTTACTCAAGTACACAGTGGTACTTATCAGATCCTCAGCAATGCCAGACTGGCCAAATATTGCATTCTAACAGCAGGATAAGACATGTAGAAAGAGATCTTGAATACACAATATTTTATAAAACGTGAACATGTGAACCATTTTCTTCTATAGTTCTCAGAAACTCCTGACTGGTGTGATACCCATGCAGCAAATCAGAAGTCTAGGACACTGGGAAGATCTGCTCTGGGAGTATAACGGTAGAAAAGAGTAGAATAAATTTCTCTCTGCTTATCTCCAGGCCAGGAGATCATTTATTCCCAGCACATTTTTGCTTACAAAAATGCCAATATACTTCAAAATAGTTCTTTCTTTTATTGAAATCCAGTCTGTTAGCTTGGATACGTTTAATGTTAAAACACTGTATTGTCACCTTAAATTCCAGGCAGCTTCAGAAAGTCCAGTGGTGTTAGATTAGTTCTTTAACACCTATATAAGTTTTCTATAGGAAGGAAAGATCATTTGGATATGAAAAACTCTGTGTTTGCTTCCAGAATTCCTATTAACTTTGCCTGGTTAAGACCATCTGCACGCTGGAAGCTATTGGAATACAAGAGGAAGGAGAGGTCATTTAAATACATTCACTTTTCTTCAATACCTAGTTTAGTATGTTTGGGGCTTTAATCTGGCTGCCTAATACCAGCAAGGAAACGGTCACTTTATTCCTATCATTACCACAATGAATAAAAATCAACCTCAGAGACTACAAATTCCTTCTCCACTGTAAGTAAACAACAAAGCTTAACAGGCTAGAGAGATATCAGGAGATAATCACATCCTTGGGACATTTAACAGGCATGATAAGTACCACTGCCAGAATATGATTATCTTCTGATAACAAGAAACCCTGGAGTTTTCACGCTGCTGCAGAAAACTCATTACTGGGATGAAAACCTGTATTTATTGTTCCTGAATACAGAGCTGGCAGCTGAGAGCTATGTGCAGCGGAGTGGTTCGTTTCATGGCACAAGCTCTTGAGGTGATTATCCAGGTGCTGAGTTGACCCCTTTGGTTATCCTGAGCTAAAACTGCATAGGACACGGAGAAATGAGCTTGCACAGCATTTAACCTCCTCCCTTGAGCTCCACTGATTGACTGAGATGCAACCACTTCTAAGGAGAATGAAGTTGTATCTGACCATCAAAAAAAAAAATTCCACAAAAAAATAATCATTATAGGAATATAGGATGGCCTTGTGGCTAAGGAAAAAAAACCAACCCCAAACTCCTCACAAATTCTATCACCATATTTGCCCCAGAGGACTTTGGAAGTGTGTAATTTCTCAAGCCTCTTACAATAAGGATATAAATAATAAGCCTGTGTGTGGAATGGTTTTCCTCTCCTGCCAACGCAGCCTCAGTTCCAAAAGGAAACCCAATTCCTGCCAACGCACCCTCTGCTCCAAAAATAAAACCAGTCTGTTTTGGGACAACCTCCTCCTCCAGAAACTTTCTGTGACTGAATGAAGGTCATCTGTTCCAGAATAGCCATTCCCTCAGATGCTTTAAAGTACATTAATGGGGTTTTTGCTATTGATTTACCCGAACAGAAACTTGGCATGGAGGGTATTTCTGTGATGGCTCATCCCCCACGCCCAGTTCTGGGCTCCCCAGTAGCAGAGAGACTGGAGTGAGGCAAGCGAAGGGCCATGAAGACAGCTGGGGGCTTGGAGCATCTCACACAAGAAGAGGCTGAGAGAGCTGGGTCTGCTCAGCCTGGAGAAGGGAAGGCTCAGCTGAGATCGTATCTGGGGGGCAGTTGTAGAGACAGAGCCAAACTCTTCCCATCGGTACATTTAAATGTAAGAAAACACTTTTTTTTTTCCTGTGAGGGTGACTGGAACAGGTTGCCCAAAGAGGTTGTGGCTTCTCCATCCTTGGAGATGCTCAAAAACCAACTGGACACAGCCCTGGGCACCCTGCTCTGGCTGCTCCAGCTCTGATCTGGGTTGGACTGGATGGTCTCTGGCCATTCTTTAATACACTTCAAAGATATTTTTCCCAATGAAACCCCAAATGTATGTTTGTAGGGAAAAAAAGTGGTTTTGTTTTGATAAATTTGTCTTTTAAAATTAAAAACACTGCCGAAGAATGCCCACTCACAGACATTTAAGCATAGCTTGAGGTGTTCAGACAGGGCTTCTCTTTCCCCACCTGCTACCAGCCTCACCACCTATAGACACAAACGGAAAGACGACCTAGCTCAGTGCCTTCAGTTTCTTGCCAGAATCAAAATAAAATTTAAGGACTAGATAACTTCCACACAGTCAGTACTATTTTGTCCTACCAACTCAATTTCACTCAGCAAAATGTCAAGTGTATATATCCGGACAAGAGGTTTCTGCATCATAATCTTCTCTCGTAAGTACTTGAAAGCACTTGGACTCCTACTTCTCTGGGCGCCAAAGGCATGAATTTACCTGCAGAGAAATGCCCTCTCTCTTCTTCTCTTTGAGGATGTTATTCCCTTCCTAGAGCCCCAGTCTACTGAACTGGTATGACTAAAGTGGTTTTATTTTTACTTACAAGTTCTTTATTTCATTTGTATTTGGTTTTTCCAATAGTAAACCCATCAACCAAAAAGACACCCCCCTTGCAGCTGCGGGGAAAGAGCTTTTCTTCTAAAACAAGGGAAGAAAAAAAAAGCAAACCAGGCTTCGTTCACCAGCAGCGCAGAATGCCTTTAATAAGAATCCGTCAATCCACATCCTATTTTCTCCCACATCTTTGTGTCACACCACTGCTGATTAAGGTGTCACTTCACACAATACAGAGATACTGTAAATTGGGAACATGATAATTCTGCAGGTATCTACCTGCCCTCTCACATAACAAAGACCTAGCTTGATTTTTTTTCCACAGGTAGTAAGTAAATCTAGGTAAAGCCCAAACTGCTCATAAGGACCACTGGCCAGATTATCACTGTGAACAAGATCATTCAATACTCTATTATAATAGATTACTTTTCTTACTCAAATTTAGGCTTGCACAAATTAAGTCCTAAACACCAAAACCAAAGAGATTTGGTACACAAATCTAATAAAACTTTTGGATTTTTTTTTTTACTTTTCCTAAACCAAGAGCAGTCTTTGTCTAATCCTAAAGCTTTACCCCCCCCCCCCAACTGTAAACAGCATTATGTTTTAGAATTGGCAAGTCATTTGTACTTCAGGCATGATTAGCCAAAAACATTTCTATAAATTCATATATGATATACAAAATGGGCCTGATGCTGTTTATACAGAAGGTATGTTGTCTACTATAGCTTCCTTCCTAATTGACAGAAGAATGAATAAGCAGCCCAATTTTTATCATCCTACATATTTTACTCAAGGCATAACGGTAAATATTACAGTCTAGTCCATGTTGAAAACATGCCTACCATATGAGAACCTTGACAGTCCAATAAAATGCTCTTCAGAAAAAACAAATCATGTAGAGCTCTGGTTATATGTCAAAGATTTGAGATACACCCATGCAGGACAGCGATTTCAAAAGTGGAAGTGGAAGAAGTTGGCTTGTTCTCTACTCTTGCAAAATGTTTTTCTGATTCCAAGTGAATTACTGCTAATTACTGCCATGAAGAACACAGATAGGCAGATCTCTCTGCCTGTGTTTACGGAAAGCTCACTGCACTAATCCAAATGACAAATGAAAGTTTTCCACAATATTTTAGAAAGATAATTGTGCCATCTGGGAAGCTATATCACAGCTGTATAAGAGTGAGCAGGCCCCAAGATGTGTAACAACTCCTTCTGTGCTGAATTAATTTCAGCTAATATATTAATCTTGGATTTTAAAATTTTTTTTCTTTTTTTTTTTTTTTTTTTTTTTTTTTTTTTTAAGAACATCCTGGTACTTGTAGCATTTTAACAGGGCTCTCTGAATATGCATCAAATAACTTCTCTCAAACAGGAATATACAAGCATGATTCATACAAGCACAAAAGTCCATACACACATTTGCATGTACTTTTTGGTGAATCGAGAAAAGAATCAAGCGGGCAATGTTTTTGCCAAAAGAAATGCAGCAGGGAAGGATCTCCTCAACACTGTAGTCGAGCTTTCTGCAAATGTATTATTTATTTCTGCTTTTATTATACATATGATACCAGAAGTACATCTGTATCTCTTCACAAGATCATTATCAGGGAACTACAAATCAAAACTCATTTCGTCAGTACCGGTTTCTTTATTCCTGCAGCTCCATGCCATTGCTTCTGTCCTTTATAAAAAGGGGATAAGAGAAGAACTTAAGAATATACAATATCTCCCAAACTATATGGACCATTATGTAAGGACACCTATATTATCAAATGAAATATAGAGTTTCTCATTAATACTACATTTAGATAGATCTCAGTAAAAATGTACACAGAGAACATCCATGCGTTCTCTCAAGTTTATTCAAGTGTACAGTAGTTACCAGAGAGCCCAACTAGATTCTACACTGAGCTTACTTTTATTTTTTTTCTACCTTTTTTGGCAATTCCCCCATTTAATATCTTTACCATTGACTACAACTATCACCTCATCTCAAAATACACCTTTTAATGCCTGCAGGCCTGCTCATTCAGCCCCAACACCAGCAGACAACCTGCCTCCTCTTAGAGCCATTATTAGGGTCCAAACACCTGAACATCTTTCTAACTGGAGGTCAATAGCTTCAACTACAACCAATGTTATTTTCTTTCAATTTTCAAACAGCAGTAGATATCCTCCAAAGTTAAAACTAACAAAAGAAATAGGAAGATATACTGGAAGATACTTGACTTTGTATGGACTCCACTCCCTGAATCCGCAAGTCAGCTCCAAAAAATATTAAAGTGGTCAGAGAAAGAAAGTTTGTCGGAATGTGCTGCTTTATCAGCTGACAAACCTAGTGCCCTATTGAAAGGGTAAAGCAAGCCCAACATAGCCAATGTTTTTCAGCTGGGGGGGGGTGGGAATCAAACCATTTTGATTCATATAATTCTTGAGAGGTACCTTCAAAATTAGGAAGGACTCCAAGGCAGAACCAAGCGTATAGTATGCCTACAGCTATCTTTAGGATACCTTTGAGCAAATTCAGACACTTGCAACACCATCGTAAATGTTAGAGCTACCAGAACCATTACTCTCTGAAAGCTGTATGACAGACTGTAGCAGCAGATTTGTTTTTATGAAAAGAAATATACAAAGATTATTGAAGTTAATTACTTTTCCACTTACACAGACAGTTTCAGCTTATGTTCTAGAAATGAAAGTTCCTATTTGCAAGCCATATTAATCTAAAATTCTCGTAACAGATTATAAGCCACAATTTATTTCTGAAAGATTCCAGGCATTAGCACAAGATTAAGTGGTGAACATTATCCCCAGACAATGGCGAGGTATAGAAAGCCACACCAACTTCAAAAGGGCTTTTGCAAAAATCAGTGGAGCCGTAAATCGCACTCTTGGCACAACCTGCACCTCGATTTTTCTCCCACGGAAAATACATTGAGAAGATTTCTCTACATGTGACACTGAAGCAGCTTAAATGTAACTAGACCAGCCGTAAAAATACATCTCTCTCTCTACCCGAGAGCAAAATCGGGGAATTACATCTAACCATGCACTCTCAGCTATTCAGAATTTGGCAGAAAGTCTTAGCGAAAATGCCAAAAGGGACTTTTTCCCCAAGGGCTGGGGCTCATCGTCACTGTTTCCTATTCAAACAGAGGGAAAGCCCCATGGCTATTAACTACTTTGTCAAGAAAGTAATACTGCATTAGAAGCCACAACGTGCTAAAAGCTCCAATGATGCGAGGATATGATCAGCAGCATTCTGTGTAGGAGCCCATAAGAAACCGGGGACACTAAGGTATAAAACCAGCATAAACTGCTATAAGGAACTTGGCATTTACATTGAGTTCTTATTAAGACAAACCCACAGCATCTGGGATGAATCAGTACACGACGACAGTTTAATACATATGAGAGTAGGAGGATTACGTGTCACACTGGGACCATGAAATTTCCATATTGGGACCTTTAAACTTGCCTTTCAACAGCTGCAGCTCATATCGCAACACTCATTTTAATCCATTATTCTCCATGTGGTGCCATGTAAAGGCACACAATGAAGCACCAGAGCTACACTTCCAAGACCTTATAAATCTCAAGCCATTTGGTCCCAGCAGACCAAGTCATAGGAGCACTGTGGTCCCTGAAGCCAGCCTTGCATCATCGTCCCACGACCACCCATGGAAAAACCCTCATGGATTTTAAGGGAGATGCTTAAAGCGAACACTGGACAGGAGCAGCAGCCCTTCACATCTCCTTAGTTACACCGAGTAACTCATCAGTGTAATGAGACATCACAAGCAGCCTGCTTCAGACAGACTTTATTTGCTTCATACTCGTTTTTCCTCTTCATATCCAGATTTAGGGCCAAGCTGGTGCTCATGGGTTTAGTTTCACAGCAGGCTTTTTCAACACCAAACCCTAAAAGGGAATAATCAGAATTTGACGCGCGCTCATGAAATCAAAATGGAAAGGCCAGTTTCCCTGGTGCATGCCTGCTTTTTTTGACAAGTGCTCAAGCTTCTTGCGAGAGCTGCCTTGACCAGTAATAATATCTCTGCTCGTCAAGCCCAGGCTCCCACGCTCAGTGCACCCACGTCGGGAGGTGAACCCCAGCAAGATCCAGCGACCCGACACGCTGCCCAACCCTTCAGCCTTACCATTTCTTTTGATTTTAGCCAATTCCCCCCCCCACCACAACTACCCTTTAAACCAGGTGCAAATAAGATTTATTGAAATGTGACAGCAGCAGAATAGAGAAATGCAAGGGTTTAGACTTTCAAGCACAGCTGGGAGAGAAAGGCTCTTGGGTGACCCTTGCAGGAACCTGCTGAAGACAACCAGAGCCTGCACAGGAGAAATATCCTAAGTGACAGGTCTATAGAAAATATGTAATTAAAGACTGTATTAGTCTGCAGAAATATACTGCAACTGAAATGCAGTCACTTAGGCAAAATTTCTAACCTTTTTTTTTGGCTTTGCAAATCCTTTAAAGTTATTTTGACAGTTCTTTGTGTATGTATAATACTTTAACGGGGGGAAAAAACACTAATTCCTGCGGAACAAGTAGGTAGATAATGTTCTTATCTAGTCAGTAGGAATGTTTAGTGCCTTTTTTATAAAAACATGCTCAGAACATCCTACAAAAAGGACCAATTAACCGCAGATTTGTGCATTTGTTCTGAGCAGTAGCATTGATAATTTGAAAACACAGTGGTATGCACAGAGCTGAATTCATACTGATAATTGCTTCAGTATAATTTATGTCAGTAGGTGCTACAGGAGGAGTATGGTATACTAGCAGATAATAATACAGTAAATTAAAAATAGAATTTGCATAAAATTAATGTACCATTAAACTTCTCAATATTGATAGAAGTACATTGTGAAGGTCAGCAGCAAGAACTAAAATCCCTAGATACACACCACTTTACTAACACGTGAAGAGTCATCTGAAAACCGCAGTGTGGAAGTTTCAGAGCAAAGACGAGCAAGAGGTCACGGAGCCAGACCAGAAGTCAGACTCGGACCTGGTGTAATTCCATTAACTTCAGGGAAATTGCATCAGGCTCCACCAGAGATGCTGAATTTGGCACCAGTTCTGCGAAACGTACACTGAATAAATGCACAGAATTTTCTGCTTCCTGCTGGCTTGTTCAAGTTGCCTTGTTTTTACTTTGTTACAAAAGTCACTGTTATTTGGATTTGGAAACATTAGAAAAATGATAATACTGATTTAAGATAAAGCATGTTTATTCATTAATCTCAAATGCAACTATTTCCTACAATGTAAAACATTATATATAGTTATTCCTCTATTTTTCCATCACTGAATTTAAAAAAAAAAATTCAAGTGTACTGAAACGCCATCTGAAAAGTGTATTTCTTTTTTAAAACCACATGGTCATGAGGGACGATCACACTTCTCTGCTAAATCACTTTGCACTTCCTATAGAGGAACCATTTTTGGTTCACTAAGTTTTTCCTAGAAAGAGACCAAGAAATAAATATTATGCTAAGAGAGAGTCTACCCATTAATGTAGACAGAAGAGGAAAAAGAGAACAGGGCTTCTAAATCATGATGGTTCCAGGAGAAAGGGTGAGCTTCTAACCAAGGCTGGAGCCCACATTCACAAAGTGGGTGGCTCAGGATTTTATACTGAAAAGATAGTGAATACTTCCATTTATAAACACTTCCACCAATATATTTTATTCTATACTTGAATACCTCTATAGAAAGTCTGATGCAATTACTAGGATAAGACTAAAAAAAAAAAATCTTTAGAAGATACCTGGAATACAGACTATTAGAGTAAGAAAAGGCTCTACCAAAAGTAACTGAGAAGGTTGCAAAACAGTATAAAAGAACAGATTTGCATAAAGTTTTGAAGTATCTTTTAGGGAAAGGATAGTATAACCTAGAAAACCACAGTTTAAATTCACAATTCCTTATTACAAAAGCTACAGTTAGAAATAAAGATTTCCTCATAATATGTGAAATTTTCCCTCTGTTCCTCCAAAACATTGCAGAAATCAATAAGAATAATAGATAACTAAACAAACTGAATTATTACACAACTCTCTTCAAGCACGTGGTCAGCCAAATAGCACTGAAAATACCATGCACCTCAGTTCCCCACATATCACAATTTCAGCTGCCTGGATATCAGATCCAAGAGTTGGAAGAGATGCTACACTCTACCAATTAGAAAAATAATAAAAGAAACCTTTTTTGTTTAAAGAAGCATAGCTATAATACTAAAGGCCCCACACAAGTCCATTTTGGGAACAGTTTCCAGGAAAGCGGTATAATGTTTTCTAGCTGACAGATGTTGCACTTGGGAATACCCCGGCACTTTATGGAGTTTTCCATACCATTGTCATCGATTCGGCGTATTGCTAAATTCTAACACAAACTTCTTTCATTTTCTGTATTTTTGAGATGCAAAATGTGAACAGAGGCAACCACATCTAATACATTACATTTAATAATTACAAAGACTGAAGGGTGTTTAGTTGGGTTTTTTGGTTTTTTTTGTTTGTTTTGTTTTGGTTTTTTTTTTTAACAGTAGTGGAGGAGTTTACGATGACTTTACAAGCAGCTTTACATGCAACTCCTTTACCTCCATGGACAGTGACAGCCTATGCCCGGTGCTGTTCGGCCACCATTATTACTATCATAAATCAGAAACCCTCACTGCTTATTTGTGTTATGAAGTCCCCTCAGGATCACGGAACGAGGCAGCTTCTTGCCACAGAGCATTTCCTATTACTCATAAATATTGTAAGGGCTAGTTCTGAACACGAAGAATATTTCAAAGATCAATTACTGTAGTTGCATTTGAAGCTATGCATGCAACATTCACATGGATGAGTTTGATTTGCATTATCACAGACAAATCAGACCAGGTAGAGAGCAGAGAGTCATTAGAAATAAGAAACTGAGTGAAAGCTTCCAAGCACTGTGGAGTGTATTTAATAGGCACCAGCAAAACATCAAAACAAATGAAAATGAAGCATTTAAAGAATGCAGTCTTCTTCCATGAGGCATGATGACAGCTCCCTAGGATAGAGAATCGTAGTGCTGGAACATCAGCTATTTTAAAGAAATTACTGGCATGCTGTGTTTGGTTTACTGTCTCCCACCTTGCATTTTACAAACTATATCAAAGCACATAGTATAACGGCTCCAATTTCTTTCACAGCAGCTACACCATGTGAGAAAAAATTGACAGATTAAATAGAATGTAACTGCCAAAGCAACTGTGAACTATGGCTGCCCAAGAGAAAAAAATGATGTTCCCAAGTATCACGTTAAGAAGCACTTTTGTGATCAAATGCAACAAGAGTCCATTTCATTATAATATTCTTGGGGGGGGAAGCAAGCAACTCTTCCTTCACCCCCTCCATCGGCACAAAACATTACTGCAGCTCAGGTAACCCTCCCGTCTTCTCATCTGAAGAGGCTGTTGAGTAGAAGTGCCACATACAGAAGAAACACATATATCGAATTTTTTTTGGCTATGTGCACTCTCATTTTGATGAATTCTCAAGTCTGACCCGCTTCAAGTCGGAAGAAAAAAATATCTGGTCCTAACAGAAATTGATGATGCTGTGTTAAATGAACCGCCCGCATTGCTTCACTGAAGAGACGAGCACTAATCTAGTCAAAACACTGGAAGTTCACTACTTTATCAACGCTGACATGCATATGCCTAAGCACCAGTGACATATGCATACATGCGTTATTTATCTTGCTCTACGTTCATTAAACGGACAAATTGATCTCTCAAACATTTTAAAATCATGCTGTCTTCTCAAAGTATTATGGGCTGAGCAGAACACGCCACCACTGCTTCAAAAGCCAGATGTGCTCTTAACCTTATTGGCCAAACAAGATATGAAAAGATAAGGCATTTTATGATATTGTTTACAAAACAAATACGGATGATACTCCACACCAGGGCACTGCCCAACAGGGTCACTTTGTCCTGCATTATACTGAAAATAACAAAAAGAGGTCTTTTTATTAGTTCCTAATTTAGCCATTGGGATAAAACTTGCAATAATCCATTTCTAGGCTACATTCCTGTTAAATCTACCTATAAGTGTGACTTCTTCGGCCCTCACTTTATAAAAAGAGCAATAAATAAAACAGTGGTCTTTTGGGACCTCTGACAGAGGCGGGCAAGAGAAAGTTTGAATGTTCTTCAGAGATGGGTGGGATGAGCCCAGCTCCAGAGCCTGGAGACAATTCGACAAGCTTGGCCGGGCAGCACAGCTATTCTCTGGCATGCCAGTCTCTAAATGAAGGGAAAATGGGGTATTTTAATGAACTATCTGCATTTCCACAGCTTCAAACTGAGCCCAAGCATAGTCTTAGTGACTCATGGATTTCCAGGTGGACTAACGCCCTTCATTAGCAAAGGAAAAGGCCAAAGAGTCAAACCACAGCATCTTTAGGGCAAATAGATGCTCCCAATCCCTTGCTGATTTGCCATTTAGTTGGCTTTTACTAGACTGCAGTCAGGAGTGCAACCATCCAAACTTCAGCCACCCAAGCTAGCAGCCAACCTCATCATCAGATGTTCCCCTCCCCACGCTGCCTCCTGTATCGCTCCACGAGCTCTATACCCACGCGACAGGATCTGAATTGCAAACTGAAATATAAACATTAATCCAGCAATTGACTCTCAAGGTTCTCTGTTTTGCCAGGATTTTTCAGATTATTTTTAACTAATGAGATTTCTTCATTGTAAATAAGAGGCAATTGGCCAGGTTATTAAGCAAAACAACATTAAGAGGTTAACTAGCATGTTAAAAACACACGGTAACTAGTGGAACGTTAAGATACTGGAATTATACATTAAATAGAGCACACTAGTCAGTACAAACCGAATACTGAAAATAATATTATGCAGCTGATTTTAGATGGGAAGAGCAGGAATATTTCAAATGAAAACAGACAACTCATCATCAACAAAACCCTCCGTATCTGTCTTCAAGCAGCTCGTAACTCCTTCAAGCTACAACAGGGTGTGTTGGGAACAGTGGGAAAGCTAGGAGAAACTCCTTGCTTTCATCAATTCCAGTCAGACTTTAATGTTGTTGTAAGGGAGGCTACTTCTTGTTTTCACTCTTAAAATTCAGTATCTTCTTCTGTCTTCAGTTCTCACCATGTCACTGTTCTGCATCCCTTCAGCGCAAACCCTTACTTACACCAGAAGCTGGACACCTTGCCATGGTCACGGTACCTTCGAGTCCCTAATCCCAAGGGCAGGGAGACAATTCAGCAATTCCAGCTGTCTGGATGGTGTTTTAAGAAGTCCTTTGGAAAACAGTAGCAATTATGCAACATCTTTACGGATATCACCAGCCTAACCCGAAAGCACCTTATTTCTAGTTTGTTATGCACAAGCAAAGCTATTTACGAAGAGGAATGTTAAGTGTACCTGCATATATATTAAATCAAGTCAAATCAGCTGTAAAGCATTCAAAGCATCTGTGTACTAGTCAATAATTTCTGAAAACCCATTAAATGAATGCTGGAATCTGTGTGTGTCATTTCCTGCTGCTTTCAGCTATGGTGCTAACAAACAAAATGGAAGATCAACCAGTTTGCACTGGGCCCAGCACTCACACCAACAGCAATGCTAATTAGGTTGCAGCTCAATAAATGTTCTATGGATTTAAGGACTAAAGTAACAGCTGTACACTTGTACTCATCTTGGTACAAGTTTTCTGTTTCAAAACATAAATAATTATAGACTGGGGGAGTAAGAAGGAAGATGGAATAAGAACATGATGAATATTACAAAAAATGCCAGGAAAGCAATTATTTCTAACCAAAGTATTTTGGATTAGTCCAAAACATTTTTGTTTTTAAGTATTATCAGTATCTGATGGAAGCTAAAGTCCAAGTATTTTCTGAACTCAGCTGGGCTGCATAGTAGAATAACATACCACGGACTTCGTGCATGGGTATGCTGTGATCTCTGCCCTCACTAGAGAGATGGGTACGCTGCTGAATTCCTCCCCATAGCCTATCTTCCAGCAGCAGGTAGTACAGGCGAGCAGCCCATTTCATAGAAGGGAAATGATTTAGGATAACAGTGACCAACGATAGGAAACACTGACCCAGGGATACAAAGCTACAGTCATAAAACACCATCACACATTATCAGACTCAAAGTACTTCCATTTCAGTTGTTTTGACCCTCAAGTTGAGGTTTTTTTTTTCCCCTTAAGCCCTTTACATCTTGTATTGAAAATATCATGGTGATGAATGCTGGCCTGCAGCAACATTTAGAGGACTTTACTCCTGCACGGCTTTGATGCAAGTTAGGTGGTGGGATTTCTCCCACTACACATGGGTATTTGGTTCAGAGTCAAAAAGACTCTTCAAAAATCTCCAAAGCAATCTCATTTCCAGACTAGCATATGCATACAGAAAGCAAATTTTATGCACACTAGCTCTGCTTTATTTTCCCTTTGAATAAGTGTTGGAATACGTAAATGCTCTGAAGGCACGCTGCTGTTCAGCAAAGCAAGGCCAGAGAGCATTACCAATACCAGTGTCAGGAGAAAGAGAAAAGGAATGGAAAATGTTAGGTAGGTCTTGCTAGTCATTACTCTGAAAAATAAAACAATAAAAATGAGAGTATGACAAGAAAATTCAGCTGGTGTTTGGTTTCTGGGGCAATGCAGTAAGCAAGTGGTCAATGCCTGTTCTTTTTTTGAGATAAATGTCCACATAAAAGCATTTTAAATCATAGAGGGCATTACTCACAGTAATACTGAATGATGGACATTTCACGTTATGCCAGAAATGAAGGTTATTTCTTTGCTGAACTAGCCTACTGAGAAGCATAAGAGCTTAAAACAAAAATAAGCTTATCACACCTACAACACTTCCAAGAAGAAACATAAAATAAGACAAGATAAAACATATTTTAGGCTAAGAAGTTCATGTGTGCTCACCGGAAACCAAGATGACAGATGTGTCTGTCTCCAGCCAGCCTCCTCTTCACCCAGAAACGTTTCAGAAATAAAGCATACATAAACATACTAGTGTTGTTTTCCTGTCATTCCTTAGCACTTACATCTTTAAAAAAAATCCAGGTTCTTAGATGAAGTGAAACGGTCCTAAAACTGACCTGTACCTGACATGCCTATATGGAATGGGCTGCAAAGAGCTTTGACAATATTTTTCCGCCTGGATTCTGACATCTCTCCAGGTGAGTTACAGCCCTAAAATGGGGGGGGGTGTGTGTAATTTCTGCCGCTTATTTCTGTAACTTTAGTCCACCACCGCTCAGGAAGGAAGCACAATCTGCAGTCTCATTACTGTCTGTATGCAGCGCAGCTAAGGGGAAATATTATTTGATCACGCATCTCGGATCACCCCAGAGCCACACCTTCTGTCTTCACCCTTTCATATCCACGCATAAGTAACAGGAGCCTCTTGAGTATCTACTAATATGTGGGTGATTCCTGAAATTTTATCAGTTAACGCTTACATGTGTGTTTCTGACAGCTACATAGGAGGCTTTATGTTTTCTGTCTTGCCATGTGAATGCCCTAAATCAGTGGGGACCATTCCTTAGAGACAGGTGCCAGTGTTGAGAGCTCTCGACACTTCTAAGCATGGTCTTTATTCAAAACTGAACTCCAAACACAAACCCTCTCAAGCAAAACTTTGCTACAGATTTCTATGTGGTATACATCAAGATGGCATATGACGAATCATTTTATGGGTCAGATCATACAACATGCCTGGCTTCACCATCTCATTTTTCCTGATTGCTAGGGCCACCCACGCAAGATTTAAATTATGCTGTAATCTGAAGCAATAAGAAGTCATTTCCACCCCTTGTCCCATCTTCCATTACATAGCAGATAGTTTAATTATTTCATGCAAGTTAAACTATATCCACTGTTCCCAAACAATGACGAAATAGCCTGGTGGAACCTCGGACACCTTCTTCCAGGATGGGAGATGCTCACTGCCATTGATATTGCTGTGAAGTGTGCTGTTTCTTTCTGATCCATGGGTACACACGTAATAGATAAGAAAGCATTTATAAATGAATGAGGTGGTCAGTGGCTCCTCAGATGAGGCCCCTAAGTCAATATAAATGAAAGATATGGCCTTTCCCTGATTATGCACTCCAGAAACAAGGGGGGGGGGGGGGGAAGAGAAAAAAAAAAAGAAAAAAAATAAGATTATTTTTTTTCCTGAAACCTTGACTCCCTCATCCTTCTGCCTGCTTAATTGCCTGCAGTTTATACTTATGAATACTTTTAAATCAACTGAGTTGTCCTTGTTTATACCAAGGGAGCTGCTGCTCCTTGTACTGCCCCATCCACTACAGGGATACCTGTTCTGCCCTGGGGTCTGGTTCATTTTTATAGCCCACCAACAGGAAGAGATTTTACACTAATAATCCCTTAAAGTGTTTTCACTCTCCACACCATGAGTTCACTTAAAACACTCAGTTTCAGCCTTATACCTTTATGAGCAGATGCTTGAAGCTAATCTGGTGCTTCAGTGGTACCCTGAGCCTGATGCATCCTGCAGCTTTCATCTGTAACTAGCAGGAGCAACAGAAGTTTGCAAACCTGAACTGCTGTCACTGGAGAGTACATTTATAACATCCAGCTAAGCTTCTGCTCTCAGCTACACAGAGCTCCTCAACTTTATCAGCCTAACCCAGAGGAAGAAGGTGTTTTGCCCATGTAGTTAGTCCCAAGGAATGATCATGGAACTACAATATTAATCCAGAATTAGTTAAATCGGTGTCTTTACCCAGAAAGATGCTCCACCAATTTTAACTTTGGCTCAAGCACTGGATTAGGTACCATAAAAATGAAGTGGCTTTGTAAAATAATGAGGTCATTGGACTTCATTAACTAAGAAAAAATTAAGTGGGCTCACAAGAAAAATCACACTGTGTTAAGTCCGTTTTTTCCTTTCTCATATACAAATATTGAAAAAAATGCACTCACATAAGGAAGTTGAACATTATTACTAGCAGCCAAAAGCATGTAGAACACGTAAACAAATAGTACAAGATCGATGTTGCACAGGAGGCTTAATAAAGAATGATAAATAGGAAGGGATGAACTTTTATATAAGCATCTCCAGCAACCAAAGAGCAAACCAGAAAAAACTTAACATAGAAAAATTCATTTTGGTGCATTCACTACAAATTGTTCAAGTTATGTATTTTACTCTGCAAATGAAGGGGAAAGGTCTTATCTGGAACAAACTCACCTTTTAGAATCAGATTTTACACACACATGCATATATTTTGGGGAAACCTAGTACCTGTTTTGAGGCTGTGATTGCAATAACTGGAAGAATAGAAGGAAAACCTTGTGTATGCATTTTGCAAGGTTTCTGCAGAACCAGGGTGGTTACAAGTTTGTCCAGCATGCTCCAACCTCTCCATCTTGCGATACTGGAAGGTATTTTGTACCATCCCCTAAATGGCTTCCCTTCTCTTCCTGGGACTATGACTGCTGCTCAAGGCAGATAATCAAATTTCTACAGAATCAAAAAGAATAAGATATAGGTGAAGCTGTTAGAAACCAGCCATCAACAAAAAGGTCAGGGCCTCTGGCAACGAAGAAAAAAAAAAATTACTCCTGTAGTCTATAAGCAGATTTATTCTTGATATAAAGCAGGACCATTTACAGCTCAGCAAAATTTTAAAACTGGTAGTAAAGCACATTACAAGCTTTCTTAATTCAATTTTGTCTGGCATTTATTGTGGTTAATAAAATACCTAAATGTCATCGGGATATATAAAAATGTATTTATAGGTTAATAAATGCATAAACTGGATTATTCACAAAAACAGCTTACAGAAAGCCTCGCATCCTAAATTGATCCAGATTTGGGTTTTGTTCCCTGTCAGAGGGGTAATTAGTGCTTATTTACAAAGATTTTACTTTACAGCACTATAAAAATGCATCTGCTTACTTCCACTGTTCAGAGTTCATGCTCAGCTTCACAGGATCTAAGTTATCTTAACTATGAACTTTTATTCACCTAGATAAGGGAATAAAGGCTCCTCAAAATATCCTTTGTAGCTGATTCTTTCAGGAATACAACCCTACTACTCACCAAAATAAAGATGGACCATAAATACCTAAATACAGGATGAAGATTTACCTAGTTTGGAGTGGCAATAAATAGCTGCTTATTAGAGGAAAGGGTCTTCGCTTTGAATTTAAGAAAATAACTTTAAACAAGAGAAAACACACTGAAGGGTACTGAAACAAAAATGGAAGCGCTGATGGGAGCGACAGTAGTCTTTGCATCCACATTACCATAAAGTATTTACAGCAAGCTACTAAGGATTTCTTGCAAAATAGGCACAAAACTTAAATTGCTTATTGGCTTGTTACAGCTGTGTCAAGCCCAATAAACTACTTTGGATAGTTCAGTGTTTAGTCTGTGTGTATATACACACACAAAAAAACCCAAACCCTAGATGATTTCTTTTTGTCACCTCTCAAATGGAAATGAAGGCAAACACACTAGAGAACAAACATTCTGCACTATTCAGGCAAAATTGTACTGGAAGATTCTACAGATTCCAAATATACATAGAAAAAATGACAAACCTACACAAATTGTACTCATCCCAGAGAAGGATTTTGTCCTTAATGTCCCATTTTCTCACTCAGTAGACAAACCCTCCTGAAAAAGTTGTGTCAAACTTCTAGATTCAGGTTTTTTTTTCCCTTCTCTTCATTCTGAGGATTTAAAGTTCAGCCTTTTCATTTCTGTTTTCAGATATCTGTCTTCCCCCGAGTCAGAACTTCCTTGAAATAAACTTTAATGTTCTTTAATAATATCCATGCTAATGATGATGATTGGGAATGGTCTGTTTTTAACAAGTACTTGAACATTTAGCGTAACCAAAGCTTTTATATGTAATTAGTGCTCTGAGCTGAATTCTGGTACAATACCATTTATATCCAAATTATTTTTAATGAACATTTGGATGCACCAGACTAGAGGACTACAGGTTTAAAAGAAAATATATTAATATTTTATTTTAAAACCACTTAAAATGCATTTCTGTAACTAATAAAAACAAAACAAAAAAGCAACCGCTAAGATAATTGACTAAAGAATATTTTTCTAACTTAGGAAGCACTGCACAAAGTTTCTTGTTTGTTAGTGCAGAACTGTAGGAGTGATGAATGCAAATAGACATACTTTCAGGAAAAGAACAGAGACCAGGGATGCGTATATACAAATAACATAAAACACACTGCTAACTTATGGGTGCACGCTGAGCCTTTTAAGCGCTGAAAGGACAAACATTTCAAATGCAATCATCCTTTCTAAAAGGTATTTAATATAATGTAGAAGCATCACGTCTCCCAGAAAGCTTTTATACACAGGTTGTCTTTTTTATACAAATAGTTCCTGAGCCCTGACAAATACAGTAAGTTATAAAAATCCTTGGTAATGCAGTTCTTGTTCCAGAAGCTGCCATTTTTAAATTGACACTTCTGCATTATAGAAATAAAAGGACAGTGCTTTTTTTTTTTTTTTTTTTAATACCTTGCATTTCCCTTGAAACATATCGGGGAATTACAGACATTTCCAGGCATTAGTGTTAAAAGACATTAGCAAAGAAACATTTCAGTCCCTTAAGGTCACAAGTTTTAGCAGACATTGAGCTCTCCAAAGCCAAAGTAAACTCAAAATGGCTAAAAATGAGCTATTTTAACATTAAAGGCAAAGCAAACAGTACAACTAGGCCTGTTGGAAATTTTGCTTGTTTCAGCAAACACTCTAGTCCATCAACACTGCCCAAAATTATCAGTCAAGGGAAATATTCACAGTCCTGTGGAGCCCAGCACCATTTCCCAGTAGATAAAAACCACATCATATAAGAATTTTTTTAATGACGCAAAAAGTTGCGGTAAGGATTTTCCAATATTTAAGAAATCTTGACTATTCTTCCGGGGGATTTAATAGTGTTTAATCAATATGCAATTACATTTATTTAATTAACAAGATCTCTAGACAACTAAATAAATATTGAAAATTATTAGACCTTGGCTTTTCCATAAAACAAAGGATTAAAGTGACTTTTGAATAGCTTTAAAAAATGACAAATGTGTAATGACTGAAAGAACTGATGAAAAGAAGTCATATCAAGAACTTCGAAAACAGTTCAAATCAAGACTTACCAATGGTAAAAGATATGCAAAATATACTTGTCTTCCATAACTTACACCTTTAGTGTTGTTGCATTAGAAACAACACTTCATAATTTGTCATCCTATTAAGTACCTAAACAAAGCCATATGGTACAAATTGCATGGCCTTTTCATCAACTGGGGTTTGGAACGATCCCAAAGTGACTTGTTTTCACGAATTCTAAGCAATTTTAAGCAATACATCATTACTGGATGAAGATTTAACCAAAGAGTGCAAACATTGAACTGTCAAAAGGAAAAAAGATAAAGTACTCAAACCTGGATTTCTACAATTAGGTATCATGTTCTGAATGCTTCTTTATCCTTGCAAAACACCTTGCAATAAACACCTAGACTTCATTAATTTTGTATCTTGTAGCATCAACTTTATTATGTGTTTTTGTTTATGTTTAGCCAATAGTCTGTCAAAGTAAGTGCCTGTACTCAACTTGTGCAATCTTTCCTGCGCAGAAAACTCATTAACAACGGGTTATTAGCACCACCCTTTGCTATCTGAGCTCAATATTTCAGGTTCTCATTCACTGATCTTTTGTACTGTGGCACAGTTCTTTAATGAATTTGTGTCAAGCTCATTAAGGTCTGCCACCATTCACAAACCAGTTACGATAAACGCAAAGCCTATTGCAAATTCTACCACTTAAATCCAGAAAATTTCAATCTTACAGGATTGATGGCCCATTCATGGAACAAGCAGCACCTGACAGCTTAAAAATCAGAAGTTTGCTGTCTTACTGGAGTTTCATCAGGTTAAGAAAAGGTACTTTGTGATTTTCTATTCCACTTAATCTTAAAATCACACAGCTCCATGATACAGAGTTGCTTCTCCTATGCAATTTGACGGTAAAAGCGTTTTGCAAAAATCTGTTTTATTATTACATAAACATATTCAGGACTGCAAAAAGCTCCGCTTCATTTAAAAACCTTGCAAGATACAGTACGTCCCAGCAGCACCAAGTTTTCCCTTTCTAAGCTAAGGAAGAGATTGCCCTTATGAACAATTACCACTATGACCACACTTCCTATCACAAACGGCAGATTACTACTATTATTATTATTATAGTAATACTCTCCACCACTGCGCCAGACATGTGTGGGCAAGAGCCCCAGAGGTCACTCCTGCCCTACACCAGACCTTAAACTTTCTTGGGGTTGTGACCTATACAAATCCCCAAATTTTTATCTCCCCTGGTTTCCTCCATCTGTATTCCCAATCTCTAATTAGCTTTAATTATAATTGGTATCTTTCCTCTGGGTGTTCACCCTTCCCTTAAGGAATACATTGCTTTAGCGATGACTAGCAAAACAGTAAAGATGGGTAGATTTGCTCCAGAAAATTTACCGATCTGTCAAAAAAAGGTAAGGTTTATTCAAAGCCTTTTTGATACAAAAAAAGTGAGACTGGAGATTTCACAAACTTTTTGTGGCTGCTTCTGGGCCTTTTAAGTGACAGCATTTCGAAAACAGTCAAGCAATAAAGCGTTCACTGCCATCTCCCTTTCTCTGTGTTTTGCCTCCAGACTGAATGAGGAGCAACTAAGCATTCTGCAAGCTCTACTTTTTTGGAATGGCTTTCAAGAAAAGGGGTGAGTTTTTAGATTATCTAATTAACTCTATCATAACATGGCTATCTTAATTAACCCTGCATGATTCAAAGACCATTTGTATATCTGATGTGCAGTACAGCTGCATGCAAGCAAAGAATAAGTTTCTCCTAAAAAAAACAACTTGGAAAACAAAGTTTCATGTCTTGATCCAAAGTCCATTTGACCCAGTGGAAAAATGCCACCATTTTTGAATGAGGCTTTAAGAGCAATTTGCATTATTTTTAGGAAAGACTATCTTAGAGCAAAGGTTCTGAAACACTCTTAAGAAGTCTGAAGTACCACTCGAGACCCAGTCACAAAAGCTTTAGGCAGACAAAATTCTCATTACAATCAGCAGGGATTTGCTTTCATAATGAATATTTGAGTCAACTGATTGGAGTGCTCAACTTCTGAGACGGTTGGTGCACAAGATATTCTTGACTGTATGATTTCTCTGTAACATACAGCACTGATTTCTTAGAAACAAGCAATTGTGACAGGGCTGAAAGGGGTGCAAATGGGTAAAGCTATATGCAAAGCAGCTTGTTTAACTGCTCAGTGTTACTTCTCAAAGTTTAAACTGTTCATACTTAAATGATACAGTTCAAAGTTCCCATCAAGCGAATGATCCAACTGTTGTAACTCTTTGAAATAGTACAGTTGGGCCAGAATCCTTACACTCTTGTGCAAATAAACTGGGAGAAAAAGAATTCAAGGAGTTCTCGTCCTCTTAAAATCTAACTTAATTCACAGGATGATAAAGATGTGAACACTCACATACAGAGCAGCAATAAAAGGAAGTTGAATTACAGTTTGTAATAACTAAATCCCATACTGAAAGTTCTTAACAGTTCATGTCATTCTCAATGGATCATAACATCCATCTACTGATTTTAATGAACTAAGAGCAAATTGCAACTGTCCAATAAAAGCATTTCTAAAATCACGGCTGCAGACGTTCATCTTTGGCCACCTGAAATTCTCAGCATATAAACCAGTTGCACAGAATATCATTGCAATTAATTTTATCAGTTGCAATAAACAACTGAACTGGTTTAGGATGATTTTGGAAGCCTGTTATGTTTGCATACAAATGCCCACCAAAGCTTTTAGGCATGTACGCCTTACCAGTATGACTCCATGAAAGTCCATTTACTCCTGTGGAGTTAGAGTAGTATAAAGAATCAAGATCAGTCTCCAGAGGTTCTTAATATATTTTAACACAAGACAGATCCCAGTCTGGACCAGTGGGGGATGCTCTGTGCGTACCATTGCCCTCCTCTGAACTGCTGCTGAAGCGTTTCTAGCCCAGACACCGTGGAATCGGCCACCTCTCAATACAAGCTCGACAGTATGCTGGAGGAACTTCTCCATGGGATATTGCAAGTGGTACAGGGGAGTTTATCAATTCGGCATGGTGGCGGAATGGGGGATTTGGCGCATGGAGGAGACGACCCTGCTTTTTGAACTGAGCCTCTCCTGCGGGCACTGCAGCCGTGGTACCGTCACAACTCTGCCAACGTGGAGGGTGAAAGCAGGTGAAAACTACTTACAGTAACAAAGCCAGAGATAAGATTTATAAAAAACCCCAAATCATTCACAGTCCACTCAACTAGCATGGAAAACACTCAACTGTGTTAGGAACAACAAGCGTACTGAGGAGGATTATGCTACATCCCAGGTAGCCCCTCTCCCCTTCCCAGACAGCTCCCTTCTCCCCCTTAAAAGTCAGAGTCCTTCCAAGTCCCCCCTTCTTTACCCAACACCTTCATGCTAAGCCAATTTTGCCACCAAAGCCAATGTAAAATATTTCTGTCTCCTCTCCCCCATTTCATGCTTCCTCCCCATGGTCCAACTTACATCTTGTTCTCCTACAGCTGCTTGCTGGGTTGTTTCATCAACTGGATCACTGAAAACAACATTTCTGTAATTACTTCTAGTTTTGTTTTACTTGTTTAAATAGGTTGCTTCACTACAAAGGTTACATACTCTTGTTTCTTCCTTTTTTCCCCTGGAACAGAAAATACTCCTAGTATATTCTTGTATTTAAACAAGCACAGTAGATTAATTAATGTTTTTAGTCTCTGGAAAGCTTGTAAATTCTGTCTAGCAGGAAGTGGCCATGAAACTTCTATTTTTTCCATAATTAGGCATAACAATTAGCACAATAATGCCCTTGTTAACACTTCTAATTATATGCAACTAGTCCGTCAATACTTCCTTGAAGAAAGCTGGTTACCTTTCCCATCTCATCTGGGATGGTCTGCATCCCCACAGGCACAACAACCCAGCATCCTGCTTGTTGAACAAGGGCAGACTGTGGGAGCCAGTCTGACATGCAAATCAAAAAAAAGACCTTTACTCTAAAATAGCCCTAACAAAAACCTACTTATGTAAAAAGTCATAAAATAGCTCCCAGCCAGGCAAAAAATGTTCAATAAACCCAATGCATCGAAAGCATCACCAGGTTCCCCCAGTACTGAAGTTTTGCCACTTGTTCTTTTGGACTAGACCTACTCGTTAATCAGCTCCAGCACTGGCTGTGGGTTTTGCCTTGGGTCTGACAACATGAACTCAGGGACCACTTACATTTTTACTGCGTATTGCCATGTCACCAAGCTGTTCAGATTAGCTCTGCTGGGAGGCTGTCTCATTCCAGGAATAGAAATTAATTAATCAGTATATTTTCCGCCTCCGTGCCAGGAAAAACATCTCTGATTAAAATGGTGTACTGAAGATTTTTTGCAATCACTGCCGACATGACTATTGATTAAATGAAAACCTTGTGAGCACTTACTTGTTTTATAGGTGTATTTACTTCATTCCTCTCAAGCTCCTTTGTTTTAATTAAAGGGTATATTCTAGACACACTATGATTATTATATACTGAAAACACCTTTGTAAATTAAGACATCTCTTTTTTGAAAGAACGGTGCACTATATATGATAGAAGTACTTAACTCCCCAGTTTAGATTCTTAAAACTTCAGTCTAGTGAAAACCTTGCCTTGGAGGTATATACCGACACTTAATGTTGAAGCTCCAAATAAATCTACAACGTTGCTTCTGGGCAGGAAAAGTGCTTCACACATCACTATGCTGAAGAGTTGGTGCATCCATAACTAAATCCCACCGCGACAGCACATTTGGCAGTCTTTGCATCTTGCTTGGACTGAGCTCCCACTTCTCAGAAAATTTCTACCCGATAAAGGTACATTTAAGCGAACAACGGTCACTATTGTCTCCTTTCAAGGATGCTGGCGGGAGAACCATACTAGCTGAGACTTTATAAAGTTGAGATGGTAACTCATCTGACGAGTTGACGACCCCAAGCCCTTCTGCTCCAAAAGGCATTACAGTCCCTATTAGCACATTACAGAGGAATGTCCAATATCCAATTATTTCATTCCTTCCTGCTGCTGTGATCCAGAGGGGCTTCAGGAAATTAGAAGTTAACTGGGCTGGATCACATACTACTGCCAGGCTACAGCACTTGCTGCCACTGCAATGCAGTCATCAGACCACTCTCCCGAGAGCTGGAAAGCTTCGGTTTCCAGTTTGGTTTCATTAATATATTTTATCTAATATCTTCATGCACATGAACCGGTACGTAGAGCTGAGAATAGATATCTAGCTCTCAGGAAGGGGCTGCCGCCCACTTTAAAGGCACCAGACCCCTCTCAAGAGTGGGAAAATGAAAATAAAAATCCAAAGGCAGCCTTTCATACCACTTAAATAAAGGCACCCGTTGGCCCCAGTCTCCATTAACACAGTCCTCCTCGTACACATAGTAAACTGAAATTCCATGTTATCATTTCTGTACTCCAAAGCATTTCTGATTGAAACCCAGTCAAGCTGTAAGCACTTCTCGACTGATTTCTCCATACAGCCTGCTGCCAGAATGATGCCTTTCCTTCAGGACATGGTCTGGCTCTCATGAAGTATTGCAGGAGCCGTGAGAAGGCACGACCTTAGGGGACCTTAAATCTTCGTTACAAATGCCCGTAATGAAGGCACTCCTGACAGTGATTATCCACCCTGTGCTCCATCCAAAGATAGAGACCCGTATTTCAAACTCAGTTCCAATACTTTTCCTCTTGCTAAGGTTTTTTTTTCCTCCAATATATAACGTGAATCTATTCTGATGCAACTAAAGCCCTATCTTGCATACATTTGCTCCCACAAGGTAAACTGAGGCCTCCTGCATCTCCTAATAGAGCAGAGGTCTAGAAAACACCAACTTTCTCTGCCAGACACACCAATTGGTCCATATACTTTGTTAAAATAATGGACTAAACTTGCAATATCAGAGGTTAACTTTTGATATTCACAACAGATTTGATGCATCTGTGGTACACTTCAGTTTGCAGGGAAATCAGGAAGGGTCCCATGTGTACGGTCCCAGGAACCTGGGAGCCCCTTGGGCACACGCTCCCTCCCACAGTCACGCTGCAGGAGGCAAAACATATTTCTCTGTGTTACTTTCCTGTGCTTCTCTGGGAAAACTATTCACTTTGCCGCATCTCTGCTTCTTCTGACTCACGGAAGCATGGACTGGGGCTTCTTATCCTGGCTTGCTGCAGAACTGAGCCCCTGACCTTCCACCTCTTCTGTTTCAGGATTCCAGGAGCATTGGACACCTAGTTCATTTCAGTGAGGACAAAAGGCTGCTGTGTAATTCAGGGACTGTTTCTCCAAGTATTATCATGAGGGAAAAAAATAAAATAAAAACAAATGACATCACACTTGCCCATACCTTTCCATGTCTCAGTGCTTTCCTCCATATCTTTATGGAGACAAATGTTCACTGATTCATTTTGAAAATATAAGATAAGATATTAATCATCACACATTCTGTTATAAGGAAATCATACTAAATTAGGCCAATAATTACAAGTTGTGAATTATCTGGTCAGGTCTGATAAATGGAGAACAGCAGGGAGCTTTAAACACTCTTTATCTTACATACCTTGTATATTGCCTAGTATTTTACCTATTGCACAATTGCACACGTATGCTTTGGGAAGGAGATTCACAAACACATACATCCCTTAGTCATTTTGCCATTTTTTAACTTACCAAAACTGCACATCTCTTCTAAAGATGCCTAGAACATTTTCAAACCTCAATGTGCATAAATCAGTGGTGTTGCATAAGGCAACCCTAATTTATGCACTCACTATGGACCCAATTAGTTCTTCCATAACAGAATGCCAAACAGATTTTCTTAATAAAGCAGAACATATCACATCTAATATTTATATAAAATGCAGAGTTTTAACTCTGTCACTTTGTGTTACTGACCCCAGACTTTGAGAAGGGAATTCTGAAACTGGCTTTTTTTCCACGAGCACTAACTGGCAGAACTTGGGACAGATGATCAGTTTGAACAGATCACCATCACTCCAGTGCAGCTAATGGAGCGACACGGATTTCCATCAGCTGAACGCGCGGTACATCTGCGTGCCACACAATAACTCGGGGAGGTCCTGCAAGCCTGGTGGGACAGGAGCAGGCAGGAGAACATGGGGGGGACTTTGCAAGCTTCCCCTCCTCCTGCATGGAGCAAACCCCTTCACCTCTGCAGGCAGGAGGTTATACCTTAGTGAGCAGCAGACAGCTGTCAGGGACTCCATATCTTGATTATACTCTTGTTAATATTTTAATCTCTTCCAGCCCAGATGGCTTAATTCCTTGGTTAAGGCTGAGACATGCCTGAGTGCTTGCAAGCTGAGGCTCTATCAAGAGAAGTCTGAAGTGACATGGTCAACGGGGAGAAAAAAACCCCAAGAGAAGCAGTGATCACATTAGCGCCTCTGATATTTCTCACTCGAGTCGGGAACCAGAAATCCTACCAGATGTCCATGTGCTGCTTTGATTCTGTGTCAACACTTCTGTCTGCATTTGTAACCTACTTCAGGTGTCTCCCGTGTATTTTGTCACTTGATGTTTCAGCTGCCCCCAGCGCAGAGGGCATCACATCATGGAGTGCACAAGGTACCACATCGCACTGGCCAAATCCTGGGCCAAAGTATTAGAAGCAGACTCAGATTTGCACAGTTAAAACTAAACAAAAATATTTATGGGATTAAAAACCAGTGCTATGGAGGTAACCTAGAAGATCAGTGTCAAACAGTTCTTGTCTGTGAAATGGATCACAAGCTGATCCCAGAAAAAGAAAAAAAAGAGCATGTGAAATGGTGGGCTGCTTCTCCATGTCCTCTCTGAAAATGGTAATTCAAGATATTGCTACCCCACATGAAATATGCTTACAGTGGCTACAAGCAAAACCAACAAGTCTGATGTACCGCGGCAGAACCAAGTGCACTAAGTCACTTCAGGTGACAAGCAAATAATGTTTTATTTTTTTGGTATTAATTTCAAGCAAATTAGTCAAAATGAGCCATTTTGATTTTTCATGGGTATGCAAATTAGCTTCATTCTTTTGCCTAACAACCTCTAGTCAAGACTCTTATAATAAACTAAAATTACATAAACATTTTAGAGCAGAACAACAAAAAAATTCACATTATTTTTCATAGCCATAAGGAGAATCCTATGGCAGATGGGTAACAGGATCCACCTGCGATATAGTTGATCCAGCCAGTGCTCACGTTTTGCATCCTACAAATACTAGGGATCGAGCCTTGCAGACAAAAAGATCCAAAATCCTGGATATAAATACACGTAGTTTTTGCTCAGACAGGTTTTGTTTTAAGTGTACAACTACGCAATGAAGTTTGGCATTCCTTAAGCAGAGGGCAGTATTACATCAGTAAATGGTTACTAAAGTTACCTATCTACAGTATGTGAAATTACATTTCTGCAACTTAAGAACGCACATTCCAGGTAACTGACTTTAGATATAGATCTGTATATCTCTCTCCCTCTAAAGTTTCAGAAACTACAATGATATTAAATTAATGCAGAAAATTATAAGTAGGGAAGCATTACAGTTTCCTCCTCACCCCACACCCTTTGCTAAGAAAAAAATCTTGTCAATATATTGCTTTACTTTGACCAAGTCCTTTTCCTAACTCCTTTCTCAAACTTAATCCCAGAAGGTTTACTCTTCTCTCCTCCTTGTATGTCACAATTAAAAAGTTCATTAAATATAAATGTAAGGGCTACTCAGTCCAGTATTATTCTCTAAACCTGCACATTCTCGCGCTCCTCACGGACCTGGCACTGCAATCCACTAACAAGAATAACTACTCTGAGTTTCCCTTTGATTCCATGATGCTTTGGTCCTTCTGGCTCCTGTAATCCCTAAGCACTCTGCTGACGCTGCCCCTCTTAATGGAAAAGTTGGAGCTGAAAAACCTGCCAGGAGATAACATTCACCAGCAAAGTCTCAGCCTTAAAACTTTTCCTAGTGCTTTGACATTTGTGTAACATTCAGAAGCTGCTTGCTCACACAGAGACGTTATTCTCTACCAGTGAAGCACTTCAGATGGAAAGTATTATCTATTCCTAACTGACATCTTCCACTAAATGGAACATTTAATTAATTTGGTCCTAGGCCAGTCTGATCTCTTTTGCTTGCGTGAAGACGAACACGACTTGTAACTCTTTGGCACCATTTCTTCTCCTCCTCCTCCCCCTTAAGAGGAACTTTAGTTGTTTACAGAATAGATACAAGAAAATCCAAGCTGGTACGGTGACACATCATTAGTTAAAAATACACCACAGCATAAAGAGCTTTAGTACAGAGAGAGCATTGGAATGCAGAATTACACAAAAATGGCTTAGGAAGGAAAATGAAAGTCATCTGGAAACTGATGATTTTTTCTGCTACAGGCTGTAGCAGAAGAACAAAAAGGACTGCAAACACTTTGTGTTTTACTACAGAAAGTGAACTTGGTACAATTAACTGAGTTGAAAATACAGTATAAGGGGTTATAAAAATACTTGAAAAGTATCTCTAAAATGCAGATGGTAGACACAGGGTACAAGGGGGAAAGAAGGTCTCAAAAGATACAAAGCAAACCCAAATCTACAAGGGCATAAAACCTGCATGTCCCTGACCAGAGCCAGGCTCGCATAACCAGCAAAAACAATGTGATTTGTGACTTGCAGTAAGTTGCAGAAAGCACTAAAGACAAAGAAACGAAAATCCAGCAAAGATGACAGCAGCTCCTTGGGAGTTTCACTGTGCAAAAACCAAAGTTACTTAGCACGCATGCCACATGTACAGTCTGGCAGATGTACATGATGAGTTCTGACAGTAACAAAGAGACAGCATAAAACGGGGATGCCCAGACTTAGTCCAGATCTACAGTTCTGTCTGAAAACCAAAGCAACTTCCAGATCTGAGCAACACTCCACCGGAGAGAGAAGTAGCACATCTCCTGTCTGAAGTTATTTGTAACGCTGCATAATGACTTCGAGCTGCTGCAGACTCTCTCGACAGCTGAGAGAGCAAGCCGAGGTCCACGGTTCTTTGAGAAAAAGACAAACATGGCCAGAGGTTTTTATGAAAAGATCACTTACACCTGCCTAGAAACACCAAGTTCACACTAATGCAATTAATTAGGAAAACTAGTGGATGAATTTTAATAAGGTACCACCCATCCGTACTCCATGTGCCACAGCCACAAGCCCTCCTGCTTTAGTGCACAGTGTCACACGCGTAGCGTGGGATCCTCTCGCCAGGAACAGCTGAGACTTCAGGGCCTGCAGATAACCACGTCCATCCCCAACTTGGGTGTAGCTTAACGAAATGACAACTGTAATTAGTGCACAACATGGAAATCTCAACCAGATGCTGAAAAAAAAAAGCCCCACGTATTTCTGAGTGCCAGAAAGTAAGGGGCTCGTACTTCCTCGGTGGGTCTGTCATTCCCTTCCAATATCCTTCCAGTTTAAAAAGAAGCCTAGCCAAACTAATCAATATAACCCCCAGGACAAATTCATAAGAAAGATTGTAGCTGGCTATAAAATGGTGTACAATAAAGTACAACAGAAGTCAACGATAAGACAAAAACAGTAATAGAGAAACTAGGGTGGGTTTTATATGCATCGGTGGGAACAAGGAACACATCGACTGATCTCGGAGCAAGGCTGTGCCCAGCTGGAATGGATGTGAGCTGGCCCCAGCAGTGTGCAAGCCATTTAGGATGCTTGAACGCTAAAGATCAGAAAGTTGAAGATCTTGATGTATATAAAGGTATTATGAACAATATATTCATGCAGCAGTATCAAAAATAAGAATTACTAATAGGAGATTGTTAATGGTGAAGGCTAAAGTTCACATTCAAGTGGCATAACCTGATGCCCAGCCTACTGCAGCTCAGGACAGCATACCTTTTGAAAGAAGTCATCAAGAAAAAGTGAAAGGGATGCTATAGTGACATTTTGCAGGGGGAAAGAGAGGTAGCTCTAATCATCAGCCTCTGAAGAGGTGTTTTAATTCTAGGATAACAGACTGTGGCAAAACCTAAACAAAAACAAAGAAAATCAGGACACATCTGTTCAGCATGAAAACAGTTTTTTCCATCTGCTTCCTGTGGAAGAAAAAAAGACTTCAAGGACTGTGCTGAAGATAACATCTCACGTATCAAAGCAGGTGATACAGTAGAATTGTGATAATTCTTGTGGAATGAGAGGAACGAAGATTAAGAGGAAAATGAGGAAATAGATCTTTGAACTAGTTTGAAGTAGGGCACCACAAAGCTGATCCGAATTCCCATTAACTTTAGTAGAGCATGAAATACAGTTTACTAGCTGTATGGCTCCATATTCAGGAAATACTAATGTTGGGTAGTTAAGCTATTGAAATAAGTACATTACAGTCAGCGACAACTACCATACATTGCTGCATACTCATAACTGGTAATGAGTCAGAAGTACAAAGGAAAATACAGACCTAATAGTAAGAGTGCTACAGGAAAGAATTGATGGAAAGGAGTTGTTTTATGTGAAGAGGAATGAAAATAGTGGCTGTGAGACTAAAGTGATAACTTCTAAAAGGTCTAAAAGTGGCAAGGGAGCTGAAGTGATGAAAAAAGACCAGAAGGAATTACATACTGGAGACAAAAAGATGAGTCATATTCTGATTCCTTCTTTATGCCACATGGTGTATTGAGGACAGCTGCCACTCAGTAAGTACTGAAATAACATTTTACTAGAAAACTTGGAGCAGGGCAGTTGCACTACATCATCTCTACAGATCCCTTCCAAACTCAACTATTCTATGAAAACAAAAAACTTGCAACATGTTATAGAGAAAGTTTTATCATTAAAAAAAGTAAGACTATGAGAAATTGAAACAAAAGACATGTTTCCGAGTAAGGAGGCAAAGATGCTCTTCCTAAGATGGTACAAATAGGTACAACAATCAGTTTGAATGAATTAAACAAAACAAAAAGATCTTATTTTCCTTCTCAATAAAGACACCAAATTCAACTGTCCTCATAAGTAAAAGAAACTAAGAATCAAAATTCAAAGTAGACTTCAAGATTTGCCCTAAGGAATATTTCTTATTCCTTCAGTTGGCAGATTGATCCTTTGAAGCAATGCATCAGTTTGTCAAAGCGCTTTTGCTGGGGCACAGGATGCAAACATGCACCTAAGACCAATATAGGAAAAGACAGACCAGGCAAACATCTTTCAAGTCAGTCATGCTGCAACACCTTCCTGCAGAATCATATTTATAATATTTTGCGTTGATAACAGTAAAAGGGTGACACAATTAGGTTCTAGTAAAGATTAGACTAAATATTTTAATCTGCAAAGCAAAGATTAATTTTAACTAATTATGTATTTCCTGAAGCACCTTAATTTCTGTTTAAGTTGTTTATTTCTTGGAAATAGAATCTTTGGGGGGAAAAAAAAAAAGAGGAGGAAAAGCATCAAGTGCGTCACAAGGAACCACGAGGGGTAGACAGGCTCTAGTGTTTCACCCAGTCATTGGTTTAGTTTGGGATTTCCTAATTTCTAGCCAGAGGTAGAAGTCGTCCAGCACCATGAATCTGAGCAAAGAACTCGAGTACACTGGTGCAGTATCAACACTGGCAGCAATCATTTCATACTTCATAATTTCAGCACCAAAACACACCTTCGTGTTTGCTGACTTTAGCATTTTTTGCCTCATGAATATTTGGGTTAAGGGGCACGTGAGATGCAAAGTTGGTACACCTCATTTACATTTCTAAAGCAAACGTTTAATATTCTAGTAGTCGGAAATTCATTTCCCAAACGTTAATTGATGCTACTGAAAATTGCTAAGGGCATATTCAAGGCATTTCAAATGATTAACACAAGATTTGATAGCCAAGGCGACATTTTAGTAATGGTCAAGACCATTGCCTACCTCTTGTCCCACCTGTAGCAAGAAACACAAAAACTGGTGCAATTGAATCTGACTAAAATTGATCCGTATCTCAAACCGGAGTTCATCTCCTTCACAG
The DNA here is from genome assembly GCF_000737465.1 of Haliaeetus leucocephalus. Classification (NCBI taxonomy): domain Eukaryota; kingdom Metazoa; phylum Chordata; class Aves; order Accipitriformes; family Accipitridae; genus Haliaeetus; species Haliaeetus leucocephalus. The sequence goes on from NW_010972438.1 coordinate 3,135,045, forward strand.
AGCTCCTTTTACGGGTGTTTCAGGCCTTTTCCGATTTGCACCATGGATGTCACCGATGAAACGAGCGGATACTATTCAAGTTCCCTTGCCACTCAGCCCCTCAACCACCACAAGCGCATCTTTAAATACTTAAAAGGAAAACCTTAAACCCCATTTGATTTGCAGCTCCCAAACCCTGCAGGCCCACAGCCTCAGCAGTGGAAAGCAGCCAGAGAGGATGTCACCAGCCAGGCTTTGGGTCTCAGCCTCCCGGACACACGGCTCTCACGCTGAGCATCCCAGAAATCCCACCGTTCTCCCTTTGTACAGCTGGGCCCTGGGAGACAGCCATTGCCAACAGTCTGCCAACAAGGTGACAGGAGGTAAAAAAGCTTTCAACAGATACTTGCTTTTAATGAGGGCTTGTGGAAATAAACTTTTTTCTTTTAAACATTTGCTTGGAAGAAAAGTCTCTTTAGTCAGCTCACCAGCCAGCTGCACTGAAAGCTGAAGAAGTCAACTACAAAAATAAAAGCATTTAAACAATTGATGCGTCTTATTGACTCATCCTAAGTCATACCTGAGCACACCGAGACCAAGCACAGCTACCTAGAACTGCAAACTCCACACGAGGAAGATGCTCTGCCCAGGCACACCTGTACAGCAGAGCACAACCTGCTGTTACTCCCCATCCTCCTCCTCCTCCCCTGCCAGCAGCTTGCTGCCTCCCAGTTCTCTCCAGTCTGACCCCACAACCTGGGAAAGCTGGGTTAAAAAGAAAGAGGTCAAATTTCCTTTCTACAAACCTATTTAATGCTTATTGCATATATTGTCGTTGTGCTACAGTTTGGGAGGAAGGCTCGCTGTGCTTTCCCTTCTCAGCCTTTTGTTCCTCCGTGCTGTGTACCTTCAAGCAGGCTGCCCCTAACTGCTCTCTCCCTTATTTTAGAGCCCAAGAGAATAACTTTCAATATTTATAATTACAACAGCCATTGCTTCAACCCAAGAAGGATTCTGCTTTTAACTTTGCCACGTCACACAGGGCATTTGCATAGTTGTATTCAGTGTTCTACAGCTTCCACACCTGAGAAAGCTCTTTCATGTCCATTTTGATGCTGGATTCTGATCAAGATGCTTGAGCTGAAGAAAGCCTCCCTCTGAAAAGGGCTTTGCAGATTACTAATGCTTTTTTCCCTGGCTAACTACAAAACATTGAGTACAGAGGCACAGGTCTGAAATTTACTTATCAAGTTAAGATTAGTGAATGAATTTATAGTTCTTCAATCACAAGGAGGCGGATGGGCTTTTTCAAATAACTCAAACTGGCACAGGTCCTACAGGGAGCCTTTTAAACCCATGTGTTCTAGAAATGTGAGCAACTGTTCTAGCTTAAATTGCTTCCTAAAAAGAAGTTTTGAAAGGGGCAAAACATTGCTTTTGATTTTAGAAGTCCACCTATGTCCACAACACTTGTAAGATACTAAACACAATAAATCTCATTGAATTTAGCTAGCCTCAATATTATCTTGTTAGCAATTGATTATCTGCAAGAAAGCATATAGTGTTCCTCTTGCAGTTTGTAGGATAAACTAGGACTCTCCATTCAGATTAACAATCTGCTAAAAAGCATCAAATACATGACGACCAAGCAGCAGTCCAAACTCAATAGGTGTGTTGGGGAAAAGGCATGTCTGAGTAAATGGAGAATCCTGTCATTCCAGACTTGTCATTCCAGCATTTCTCAGGAGCTCTACACTCACTTAAGTATCCCTTGAGGCACCAGCCACCATGAGATACGGGATGACGGATGTACCATCTCAAACAGCAAATCCTACTGTGATTTTAATTAAATTACAACAGACATTTTATTTTTTCCAAAGCCTCTAGACTCTGTATTCCTTGCTTGCTTCCAGTGATTCAGCAGTTTATTTCTCAATACACTAATCCCTTCATAAGACAGTTTCTCATTCCTTTTAAGTAGTGCTTCTGACAGCAGCTACCTGTATCTGTTGTTTAAGGCTCTTCTTTTTTTATTAAATAGAAGTAGTTTATCTCGGACATACTTTTGCTTGCAGACTCTACCACCTTTACATCCATGAGAAGGCTCCATCTTCTAGCAGTTCAGGAATTGTCTTCACAATATACTGTTCCTCTATACTTTTAAGCTCACCTGACAACAGTGTTGCAGAAATTAAAAAAGGAGGCAGAGGAAAGGAAACCTGAAGCCCAGAGGATAAGCAGCAGACAGTGACACCTGCCCATAAACATAAGCCAGCTGTGAAACGTTCTTCACAATATCTGTAAAATACATGTTTACTTTGCTATTTACAGAGGACTCAATAAAACTGCCAACTGGCTTAGTTGCTAACCTAAAGGGTGCAAAAAGTTCAGTTAATGGGGGGGGGGGGGGGGGAAAAAAGAAAAAAAAAA
>NW_010972438.1:3137463-3167302 GCF_000737465.1 Haliaeetus leucocephalus
CCGCAGGGGGTTGTGTTACAGAGAAAGGAGGGAAAAAGGGGTGGGGTGGGGGGGGGGGGGGGGGAGGCAAAATAGGCAAAAGCAATTGCCGGGCCCTGCCTCTGCCAGAGCAGGCGGTAGGGAAGCGTCAGCAACTCTGTAATTCAATAACACCTTTGAATCAAGGCTGATGCATCTTGGCCTAGCTATTTAAGCAATGGCTTAAGACTTACTTGGTTTAGTGAGCCTTTATTGTAGTCATGAACGGTTTAAAAATACCATAGTAATTGCTTTTGACCATAATCATCCAACAGCCATTAGCTGTTTATCTCAGAAAATTAATCCTCAAAGGGTGACCCTCATGTCCAAAATATGCTCTCCGTCATGAAGAATGATTGATAAATTATTCCAAGCTAGTCCACAGAACCACTTTTAGCAGCATTTTATCATCAAAGTTACTTTCCCCTTAATCAAAGGCTAATGCAACATGAAATCCTTAAACATGGGCTGCACCATAAGATAAAGTTAGCAACCTTGAAGAGGCTGGAAAATAGCAATTTGCACACATAAACACAAGATTTAAAACTACCATCATAACCTGCATCATCAATCACAAGCAACAGTGGCTTTAACAGGACTATTTTCAGAGTATATTAAACTTCATGACATCTTAACCTTCTTGTAAGGCCACAATAATCTCTTTACAATATCAAAGAAGTGCAGAAGGGCAGATTTGCTTCACGCAGAAATATTCTTTGCATCAGATTTCATAAATAATGGCATTGCTGCCTTACCAGACATTTGTTGGTGTTATTTTCAGCCCCATATACCCACTCAGAGAACACAGACAACACGTATCTTCACACATATTCTGAGAGACAACACACTCTGAAAGTTTTGCACAACTCCAGGAGAAAGCTCTCACTGAAGTGAGGCACATCTCTTTAGGTAATAGCTCATCTTCCAAAACCTGCTCGCAAGGGAGAGATCTGGGCAGGTGCCCGTGACTTTTAACATAACTTTGTTAAAAGTTTTGTTCATGTATCTGATTGGTGCTTTTGTATTCATCGTGTTCTTGTGAAGAAAAGTCAAGTCGTGAGTATTCCATCCTAAATATTACTGCTACATAAGAAAAAGGAAAAATCTCAAGCAAAATGCTGCCCCTGCAATAATTAATCATAATCCAAGTTGTATGTATCAAAAAGTTGTCATTTTATTCTGCTGTAAAATTAGCAACTCTGAGGTGCCACTTCAAGGAGAGCAGAGACTGCTCATCTTTTAAAAGACACCACTAAATCCACCGTAAAATGGCAGTTTTGCTAATTCAGTTTTTCAAATTACTTTAGAACAATTGATTCAGTTTTAATTGCTCAGGCTTCCCACACAGAGGGGAGCACTGGTGGCATGAGAAACCCAACTAATAGGGGAGAAGGAATTGCTGAAGGAGAGAGGGCTGGCAGAGGGGCACGGAAGGTGCCGAGAGGGAGAAAGGAACTGGCACGGAAGGAAACCAGGAGATAATAAAGGAGGAAAAGACCTAGCAGACCTTCAGAGGAGAAGTAGGGAAGGAGTAAGAGGACGTGGTGGCAGATGCATCTGGCAATAAGGAGTCTCAGGAGGAGGACAGTTATTTTCTATGGATCTTGAGAAGCAGAGGGATGCCTGGAGATCACAAACAACTGTCTTTAAAAGAGTGATCTAAAAATTACATGCAGTAAGGCTATATCCAAGTAATCCTCTTGCACACTGACCCACAGCACTTGCAACTGAGCAAGTTTCCACCTGGAACGAGAAGCAGTTCTCCAGATTCAGGTAGCCAAGAGCTACAAGACACAAACATTCACACACCCAGCAAACGGGAAGCTACCACTTTGGTGCTGGATGCCAGTGGAGGAAGAAAGACCCCACAGTTTCAAACTGTGCTGTAATTAACTGCTATTCAGACTATAAAGCAGAAAGCATATTCATTATCATTTCTTTTCCTAGAGCTATTACCCAGCACATTCAGTACTTCTATGCAGGCAAGGACATTCCTCCAGCACAACTGTACACTGTGTCTGCTGGTAATATTTCTAATTACAATTACACTGTAAGCCTGGTTGTTGAATACAATGCACAGATGCTACGAGCTTTCCAAGATGACTGTTAGCCTGTAGCTGTTTTAATTAGCTTGACAGGTAATAAAGTAGAATTTTATAATTATACTATTACAATGCACAAATGTTTCCTTTCAAATCTGTACTTACTGAGTCACTTAGGTAAACAACAGCCAGTTTTGGTTCACCAGACCAGAAGCAAAACCCCAAACTTGGCTTCCTCTATGCCTTGCTTATAGCTGAGCAAAGACCACGTGCTGCTTAGGAGTCTGGGTTAGAAAATCCTTCCCTCCCTTAGAAATGAAATGTGTATAAAACCTGAATTTGCAGTCCCTGTAAGTGTACTTTTGTCAAGCATAACACCACATGTGATCCCTCACTTCCCTAAAAAGCGTGCTGTGCGTAGTTCTTTAAAAGCACAGAGCTGGATCTCAAGGTATGCTGCTGGCCAAGAGCCCCACCAGCAAGGGGCAGGTTTTAGACACACAAAGTTCGTACAAGTTCTCCGCTCGGGACATCTCAGAGGCTTAGATCAGATTGCTGCTCTGACGCCCCCCACGAGAACACGGTTCTGGCTTGTGGTCCCATTATCAGACCTAAACAAGACATATCCCATCACTGAACTTTTAAGCACTCGTATTCGCTAAGTATCCACACTTAACTTTTTTAAAATACCACTTGACTACAAATGCCACACCGGTTACATCACAGAATTGAGGCATTCAACGCAAATTCCAATCACACTCTCGCTAATGAGAAGTGTTTACCAAACAGTTATGTATTTCTGTAAACAGAAAGCAATTTCCATTCTTCTGTCTACAGTGGTGTCAGCATTTGCAAGCCATTACTAGTATGGATATAGCTGTCTACTCCAGTCGTTCGCACTTGCTATCAAACTGGCATTTAAGGATTTGGAATGCAGGACACAAGTCTGCAGCCTAAAAATAATATCCTGAGATTTGATCCCGCACTTCTTATTCAGGCTCAATTAATCAAGGTTGCCTAACTCTTCAGAAGTACTTTTCATCAGCAGATTGAAAACACTTTCCAAATGAAATGCCTATCAGTATCTCCTTTTTACTATGGGGAACCTGAAAACGAGATTTCACCCGAGAAAGGGCTTTGAGGCTAATTTAAGAGTACTGTCCAAAGGGATGAGGAGTCCATTATTCAAAGTTATCTTTTATATTAAGAAATAAGCTTTTCCTTTCAGACCATTAGAAAGTGATATATCACAAAATTTATCACACTGTCTTTGAAAACCTCACACAAAGATAGCTTTGCAAATTTCAGAAGGCCCAGGCTGAATAAGAATAGTTTACTTGATCTACAGCAGTAGTTCAGTTTTCACTGTAAACACCACCCAGGACTAAGGAGAAAATTCTGAATTACTCCAAGGAAAAGAAGAATTAAGAAATTAAATATTTTGATCAGAAGGCATCTGTAATCTCTCTGAACAGACAGGGCAATAATGTCTAAAACTGAGAAGGAAAACCACATTTATTTTTTAATTATTTAATTGTAAGCTCTGAAAAGGCTTTGTTCTCCTTTGGAGAAAACATAATTCATACTTAGAAGTATGTTGTTCTTTGATAGCAATTTTATCCATGGAGATTGGCTACATGGAAGCCAAGCTTAGTGGGGCAGTTTTGGGACAGGGCAAAAGCAACATAGTAGGGGTGCAGAGGAAAGCACAGCCAGAAAGGCACAGCCTTCTGTTCTTGACTGGAACAGAGCTAGGCACTCCAAAAAGCAAAATATTTCACACTTAAATCTATGTTTCATACTTGATGTTGTTCCAGGGAAAAAAAAAAAAAAGCAAAACCAAAAAACAAAACACCACACCAAAAAACCCACAAGATAATTTCAGGATATATAGGGCAAAACCCATCTCTCAACTAACAATATTGATTCCTTTGGACATTCAAGCTGAGATGCCATTAAGAAAATTTGCGTTTCAGAAGCACCACAGGTTTTTTGGCTAATTCAACTGTAGAGTCAATCATTCAATGATTAATTAAACACCAATTTTGAAAATCCCTTGCAAGAAAAATAAGAGCCTAACCAGAAAACAAAACAAAACCCACTATCGATAACAAGATATCAATATCCTTTTGTAGAAGGTTCATTAAGTTATATACATTCTTTTAAACAATGGTACATCTACAAAAATAGTTTTCTGAAGGCAAGCTGTTCCCTGTTTTCTGTAAGCCTCCCAAAGTAGAATTGCATAAATGCAATATATACACCCTATGAACTTAAATGCAGACCTCTGATATGTTCTTTTAAACAGGTAAACAAAACCCAGTGTCAGTGTACTGAGAAACTAGGGGGCAGATTCTTTAGTCTAAGGCACAAACAATGCAGAGAAGATTTTGACATTCAATGCAATGACGTTAAGAAAGAATAGAAATTAATATCACCAACAAATCAAAATTAGTATTAAAGAATTGTTACCTTCTCCAGTGCATGATACGTAGACTTCAGTCAAATTGCCAATACCTGAAAGTAGAAATTCATATGGAAGGTCAGTTATACTGATATTTTAAGTCATCAAATTCATTCTTATCCACATTAACTTATTTTGCAGAGAAAGAGGCTGTCTTTGATTATTTTGAGTTTGCCATTTTCAAAGCACCACAAGATAAAAGCAGTAAACTGGTCAGATACGCTATAGAATTTTTCCACTGCTTGATTCACAGTTTCTCCCGACTCCGCTGAGGTCTCCCTCCCGGCGAGCCCCCAGCCGTGGCGCGCGGTTCGCCAGCCCATTGCTCACTGCAGAGCGTGTGCGTTACACAGGGGTTCAGCCACTTCGTCTGGTACTACCTGAACCTTATTTTTTTCATCTCTGACTTCACCAAGGGCTGAAAGCCTTTCACAGTGAATCCCCATTTTCCCCCAAAATGCTCTTGGTCTCCCAAAGCTGGCATAAATCTCCAGCTTTCTCCCCCATCACTGCTAACTCAGTGCGACTCTCGGTTGATGACAAACCAACCTAAATCCCAAAGAAAGAGCTGAAGCACAGCCGTTTCCCAAGGAGTTGCAGTACGACCATTAGATCATCCAAACTACTCGCTAATCAAATTTTGAAAAGTGGAAAAACAATGGGAAACCTGTTCAATACATGGTTTTTAATCATATAGCTTCACATGTTCAGTAGCTGGCTATGGGACATACAAAATACATGTGGTAGATGCAGAAGATACATTTATGAAACTAGAACTGGGTAAGCACCATAATGCAGCAAACGTACTAAGAAATATAAGCTTTTTTTGCACTATCAACGCATCCCAGATAGGAGAGGCACCCAAAAGTCTGGCACTTTGGCCTAAAGATAAGCATTGGTCATCAATTTTCTAACTGAAGGGTTGTAGGTTGTATTATAACTCAAGATTAAGAAGTCACAACCAGAAGACACCCCACGCTTCTGCTCAAGTCTGTAATACAGTTGCTACCGAACTCTCCGAGAATACAAAAGGCTTCGACACCGCATGGTGTTACCAGTTCTGCTGTGGGAGATTTTGTGTGAAGGAATTACGTTACTGGTGGTCTACAGGCCTACTATGGCTTCATTTAACAAGTACATACCACTCGCAAGCCATCAGTGGCTTTTAGTAAGGACTTGGTATGACGTTTCTCAGCCTGCGCTTGTTACACTCAGGGAGTGAAAATTGTCACAGACTGGCTCATCTGTGGTTTTGCACAGCACTACTTGCCACCCAGATTTGCTGGAGGGAAGAGCTCCCTTCCAGTTCAAGAGACCTGATGGGCAACAGGTGGGATCCAGCACCAGTGCCGAGTATGGGCGAGCTCGTTCGGAGACGAACAGGCTTCAGGGAAGGCAGAGCCAGATGGAGCCCCACTGAAGTGAGCACAACGCTGGGTAGAGCGCATAAATATTTGACATTCGGAGCTGTGCTAATTAGACATCAAGAAGAAATGAAGGGTTTCATACCAATCAAAATATTACTCTATTTACTGTAACTGTTCAACTTATCACTTCAGTCACAGAAAGTTTAGAAGAACTTGCACAACTTAAGAAATGCTCTAACACCAACATTGCTACATATTTTTAGACACCTACAAATCCATCCGTCGCTGATGAAAAAAAAGACGAAAAAACCTCCAGTTTTTTACTTGGAAGATTCTGATCTTCTCCATACTTGCCTATCCATCTCTAAAGTATCCCTGAACTTACGTGGGCATATAGGGCGCAGAGCCAAAGCCGAAGAGAGGTTTCTTAGAAAACACCTGTCACACAACCTTCAGAATTGCATTTGGTTGGGGTTTTGGTTTGTTTTGTGTTTTGTTTTTTTTAAATCCCTGTCATGCCTGTGTGCATAATTGAGCTGGGGTGGGTTTTTTTTGGCACTCATGTGGGAGACTGGATCAAATCTTCATTTTTCTCTTCCCCCACAATCCCAGCAAATGCACTTACTGCTAAGCCTATTACCGCTTTCTTCTGTTGGAGCTGCTCACGTTGGTTAGATATTCACTCAAGCAGGACATCTGATCTCCCATATGCCCACTGGGTGCTTTGGATACTGAATAATTTTGGGGTAGAAGGAACAGGTGACTGGTTAAAAAACCTCTATATTATAACTTCTGTCTACTTAACAGATCAAACCAGCAGCATGTACCTACTCAAATCCTTCAGAAATTTCAGCTTCCAACAACAGAAACATTTTTGTGGACAATTTCTTAAAACACTTTGCATTGGCAGAGCGATACTGACTTAAACCAGGGAATAGGCAAATTCAGAATGTTTTTCTTTCAGTACAGTACTTCATCCCATAGTAATTGCAAAAGGCTGAACATTGCTCTTCATAGTCACGTGTTTGAGACGGTGATTAAAGTAATTAATGTGATTATCCTCACAAGCAGCACTGAACCTGGACTTCCAGGCTTGAAAACCTAAAGCATTTAAGTTACATTACCCCCAAACGTTCAGCAGTGCCCAAGCAATTTTGCTAAATAATAAAAAACCTCCCATAGCCTGGAGGGTTTGGCCCTAGCTTTCCATCAATTCAAACACACATCTTCATCCCAAGTGAAGAACAGACTGGAACAGGTACTGAGGGAAACAGACGGTGCTCTCTCCCCTATGTGACACTATGGAAGACAGCACACTAAAAACTGAATTTAGCAGCTTCAGTATTTTCTGCATCCCTTGTCAACAGAAGGCTTTGAAAAAACTTCAGAACACAGATATGAAGTTGTCTCCAAAGGAAAAGGCAACAACACTCTTTTAATGTGGCTCCCCAGTTGCCACTCCAGTTCTCAAAAGCTATAGCTTCCAAGAAACCTAAAAAGAAATTCAGTTTTGCGCAATCCTCATTTCATGTAAAGGAACAGCACACGCTTCAAGGAAAAAGTCACTTACGGATAAAAAAATAAAAATAGAGGCACCACTTCATTTCACAGAAATACTGTATAATTGCACACACACACACACAAAAATCTACGTTTCAAGTGGAGGCAGTTCTTTGGGAACTGGCAACAGGGAGCGCTGACGAGAGCCTGAGGAAGTGCTGATCTTTCTGCTGCCAGCACAAATCTGTGCATTACACTCCAAGTTTATATTGACACACTAATGCAGACTGAGCTGAAAGAAGCTATCCCACAGAAAGCTGAGGTGCATTTCCCACCTGGAAGTTTGTTAGCATAATATGCAAATACCGACATTCCTAATGCATCTTTCCTCAGAGTACTTGTGTGAGATAAGTCTGCAGAGTAAGGGTGATGGTATTTCTTTATGGGAGGAAATCAAACCTGGTCGATGGCAGGAACATTACTGATGCATCAGGCTCTGAATCCCCAAACCAAAATTTTCCCTTGGTCACTTCAAACATGCAGCAACTAATTTGCTGATGATTTTTCATCTTTTTACTATCCCTAGCTCTATTCTGGGCTTAGGTTTATTGAACTAGCCTACTCTGGCACTGTTTTGTATTGCCTGCCAAACCATAGACTAGTGTTGTCCTAGCTTCCAAATTTGCTGGTTTTAAGGAAGCCTAAATAAAGAAACTATGAGACTTCGCATCTCTCTGCTTCACTCCAGTCTCAAATGAGGCACTCCAGAAGCCCTCAGACTGCAGATTTGTCTTTATCTGAAACCTTCTATATACTGCTTAAGAGCTTTCCCACTTCTGTTTTCTAATACAAACTTGATATCCTTCAAACCTTTCACTTGCTGTAAACGCAATATTCTTCACTTAACAGCAAGCAAGCTATAGAAATGCGAGAACCACAAGCCTGCTAGCCTAGGGGCTTATTAACACAGGTTATTAAATAATCAAGTGCATCTGAACCTGTTCTTGCTTATTTTTGTTTCCAGCAGTCCTACCAGCCTTCGTGAGGAAAGACATTCCTGCAACTGCTCCTATTGCTGTCCCTATTCCCGCTCCTGGAGGGCATTTCTCAGAGCAAAGCCCATGCCCACCCAGCTTTGCCCTAGACCTGGCTCTGCTCCCTTCCCAAAAACAAAGCCAGAGGACCCTAACTCTGAAATATCACCCAGTTTTACGACCTACATCAAGAGATGATCAGCAAGTGGTCTAGCAAAGAGGGTACCAAGCATCAGCCACATCATTTCCTTGCTGAGACATACGTCTTGCACAACAGGAACCCACACCTGATCCAGCATCACCTACCAGCTGCAGCTGAGACACAGTGCAGCCCTTCCTCAGTAACATTTGGATCCTTGGCTCGCCTCCTGTTTGTGAATTCAAACATTGTTATTAACACAATAGATTGATTATGGGAGCTAAATGGCAAAGACACAGTTTTCTGAATCTGAAATATAAATCCACTATGCATTTGTCACAGAAGCATTTCCTGTACATTTAAACATTGTTTAGTGAGTCAGCCAAAAGTATTTTGCAAGTGTAATCTATCTCATGGAGGAAAAAAAAACCTCAAAAAGCCTAATCACCATCATAGCTCTCCCACGGCTTGATAGGTTTAACTTCAAAGTAAAATGCTGTCAAAATAGAGATCCCATGTGGTTTATTATAACAAAAAAAGTGAAAATTAAATATTTCACAGTGTTATTTTGAGGTAGAAAAATACCTTGGTCTCATCAAGTGGGGATGAGCACTACATATTTATATTGGATTTTTAGGCTTTACAATGCCATTTGTTTGATGTCATTTGCTTCACAAATGAAAAGAACATTGACCTGCATGACTGCATATTGATAATAAAATAATCTTTAGACACCAGAATTCTTTGGAGAGATTGTCAAAGAAACCTCAAAATGATTCACCAGCTGGTTCATAAATTGAACCTCTAAGCTACATAACCCTTAAAATTGTCTTCTGTTACTTAAAATGGGCTTCCCAGCTCCACCAGAATAGGCTCAGAACAACTGCTTGCTGACTGTACACAGAGGAGAGGCACCTGTTTGAAAGAGATGTTCCTCCACACCTGTTTTCCCATAGAGATACAGGTGAAGAGTCCATATATCAGTAAAACGCTCAGAATAACTACAGGAGACTGCATTCAGAGAGGATGATGTGTTCATCACCTTTCTACTTTAAATGCAAAGTAATGAAATGCATTCAATTGTTTTGCATTGTCCGTGAGCGATACTCGAGTCTCTCCAAACTGCTGATTAAGAGATCCTTTGCTCATTTGCATGTAGTGCATCAACCCAGCCACTTACCAAAGGTTATTTTAACTGAACGTGTCAGGCTTTGATGACGTAAAGGGAAAATTCACTTCAGGTACAGTCAGGGTTTTTTGCATCTGTTTTCTCATTACCAAGACATAACATCATCTTTGCAGTCCACTACAGCTTGTTTTCCAAGCAACAGAAGGGGCTGGATTGTACCAGTTCCTCACTAAGAAAACAACCACATTTTATTCACCATCACTGTAAGCTGCAGGTTTATAACCTGCTTAATTTTTAATGAGATGTCAAGAGCCCATGTAGTAGTTCTAATGCTGTACAAGACCTGGGCTTAACTCCTCCTCCCCAAGGAACAGAGGTTGCATGAGCTCTCCAAACCATCACCAGCCCATGAGCGGCTCCGCTTGGTGGTGACTGAAAAAAAGGCCACCACAGCTTTACAGAACCAGAGGGGATCTTCTAATACTTCTGCACTTTCTTTTCAAGTTTCTAGTTGGCCAAAAGCCTGCCTCAGCTGAAGGGCACAGCGCAAAGGATATTGTTCAATGTCACAATCTGAGTGATTCTTTGCATGAAAGAGCAAGCAGAAGTTAAGAGGCTATACCTACCAGGGAAGGGAGGGGACCATTAGTTCCCCTTCATTTCTTGTTCCTATCACTCTATTATATTAAATCTTTTCTTACTGGGATTGAAGTGCCAGAAGCGAAAATTAAGCGATCAGAAATAGCTCTAATCACTTGTAACCAATTACAAAATACCAAACAAGAAAGGTCAGTGATTAAAAAAAAAGAAAAAAAAAAAATCAGGCACCGAGTAATTAATGTGTACACAACTTGTAATAATTAGCAACCTTGATGGTTAATTTCGCATGGTTTACCATCCAGTTTTTATTTGAGGTGACAATTTAGTGCTTATTTGCTAGCTAAGGTATGTATTCACATAGTGCCCTGATTGCTGTAAATGAAGGCCTTAAATATTTACTGCTAGTAAAACATTTTAAACTTTTAGCAAGATTATCTTCTAATACTCAGTAGTGTGAAATTTTTATGACCTTATGTGTTGAGGAATAATCTTCTGCAACAAGATAAAATGTATGTACGCCCACAGTCTATCCTTGCTAGAGCTACAGCTCCATCACCATTAAATTGTTTGTTTTCCTTTTTTTTTAATTTGTTCCTTGTCCTTGCAAACCAGAAGACATTTCAGATTGCCTACATACTCCCTCAACACCATGTTCTCCAAAAAATGAGGTCTTTTGCTTTCTAAGTTAGTTTCTTTTAAAAATTGCTAAGTTACGTAACTAGGTCACTCAGTGCACAGATACTTGAAGTCTGCACAGGGTTTTGAAGTTAAACACGTACACACCAACCACAAAATACACACCTCCTGGTGCTCACCCCCATTCTTTTATATAAAAAGCAACAGTATGAATAAGATATTTAACTTTATATTGCTCTATTCAACCAACACGGATCAAGGTTAGATGAACACAAGACATGACAGTGGCACCAAAAAAAAAAAAAATCAAGCCTCCAACATTGGACTAGAAAGTCCACGTGGATTTTGCAGGTTGCCACCACAAACACACACTGTAGGGTGTTTGGTGTGGGAAGCACACAGCCAGGGTGGGTCTGCTCATCTCAAGGGTGCCCCAACATAACAAGTAGCATTTTTTAATTCTTTTTAACCCACTGCTCTCTGAAGCATTGGGGAACAAAGGGGTGGACTTGAAGTTTCAATAGCCCACGCACTGTTGTATTTCCATTTATTAATGCTCTGAAAATCAGCAGAGGCATATTGACATGCTGCTGCTGCTCTTGGAGGCTCACTGACAGCCCAGGATGAAGGTGGGAGAGCCAGCCACTTACTTGAAGAGCAGCACTCGGTGGAAAGGCAGTGGATATCCCAAGGAAATGCCTCTATTTCTACTGCCTTGAGAAAAACCTTTTGTTTTTAAAAGTGCTGAATTGTAACTAAACCGAACTGTTGCATAATCAATCTTTAAGACAATCAATTTAGCAAGTCCTGGATGCCACTAGGGAAAGCTAGCAGCAATACCCACAAAAGCCACCTTGACCTTAACAGCCAGCTAAACAAAGATGTTTATATACAGTATTTTCAGAATAGGAAACGGATACATGACTTGCCAATAGTTTGCAGTCTTAATATTCAGCCTGCTCTAAGCAGTGCACAGCAAGGGAAGCAAGTAAGTATAATAAAATTGATACTATACACAGCAACAGCAAAAGCCTCATGAAAACTTCCCAAATGCAGAAGAACGTCATTAGTGACTGGCATCCAATAAATCTCACTTCCCCAGAAAAAGCATCCAGGATTTCTTGTTCAGGGAAATTCCATCACTAATCAGAAACCCATGTCATGAAATTATGTCTCAGTCAGAGGTTTATTCCAAAGGATCATAAAATACCCGAGAATAATGAATGCACATAAATAACAAAACGCAATCTTTAGTTTTCTAAGTTCCTTCTAAATTATCAGTTTATAGATGAAACTAATTGATACATCCAAAAATCTCAGTATTTACTAGCAGCAGGCAGCAAATAAAGGCAAGTACAAGCTAAAAGCCTAAGAGCATGAACAAAACCAGAAAGGCTGGTGGAAGTAATAGAGAAAAAACTTTGTATCTGAAATAAACCAAAGGAGCATGTGCCATGCAAGGGGCAGAGATGAGACCGTCCCTCTCCTGTGACAACTGAAAGCAGTACATGAAGACAAAGGTCCAGAAAGTCCTTTTATTTAGTTTAGTGCCAGCTATTTAATGCACAAGTAAAGTACTTTTTTTTTTTAAGGTATAAAAATAGGCAAGTCCTGAACAATAAGACTAAAATACTTTGAAGCAAGAGATTTAAGCGAAGGCCACGTACATGTATCACCTACAGCCTGCACAAACTCTAAATACTAACTGTAAAACCAAAGGAGCTTAAGGTACAGTAGCAAACTGCTTCCTTCAAATTTCAACTAATTTTGTAACTGATTTTCCTAAATCTGAACAGAAACAGTAACAGACCACGAGTATTTTTCATCCAGCATGCAGGCTACCTCTTCCCCTTTAACTTCCCACTCCTGCAGCAACACCCTGCAAAAGAACTAGGGAATATTTTATCAATTTATTCTCTCAGAGTCACTAGGTTATGACTAGGGGGAAAAGAAAAAAATAAAAATCTGTTGCAATGTAATCTATCCACATTCAGAAGCAGAGAAAGCTATTACTCTGCGTCCTAGTGATACCAAGCCCTTTTCATACAAACAGTAGAACAAGCTAAGCTACCCAGCCTTGACATCTGTCAAAACAGAACAGGTCTCAAGTAGTAATTTATATGGGTAGCTTTTTTTCCTCCTCTCCTTCCAGTAGTTCAATTATTGCAGCAGCATCATGAATAAGTGGTGTTATTTTCAGGGAAAATTAGAGAAAAAGAAAAGGAACTATAATAAGCATAGGATTTACGAAAATCCCCCCCCCCTTTTTTTTTAATGTATATATAAATTACTCTCCCTCCCTTCACTGTCTTCTGCTGCAAACATGATCAGTTCAACAGTTTCCCCCTATTTCAGATTCATCAATTTTGCCACAATGTCCTCTCCATTATTAAGTCCTATTTGTCTTAATCACCCAATTAGTTTGACTACATTAATAGGTGTACAGGATGCAGGGGAAAAAAACAAACACACACACACAAACACACAGCTCTTAGCCCCTACCCCTACACCCTGGGTAATCTAAAAGTAGTAATGAATTTAGCTATAAAAATTAGTATGTCAGCACTAGGTAGTGTCATTGTTGACCTAGTGGAGCACAGTCATGCCTTCGGGCTATGTTTTTACATGCAGATAATTTGTGTTATAAGAAGCAGGCCAGATTTGTTTACACAGTCAGCGGTCCACGTAGCATCAGCCAAGCACATCATCACCTTCCATGGGTATTAAAGCTGGTGCAGATGGAAAGAAGGCTGAAAAGGTCTTGGATCATTTTGGTAACAGTAGCATTTTAAAGGACAGTGAATATAAAGCCCAGTATTTTTCAATTCTCAGCTGCTCAGTTCTTTTCTGTTCTTAGCAATAGGTACTCCTGCCTTGATCCTTTGGCACCTGACACTAAAACTCAAGCAAGAGCTAAGGCCACACTTCAGTAAAACGGGCACATTAACGGTGACATGCTTTTCAAAGGCTAACACTCCCAGCAGCTTCCTTTTGATGGGGTGACGGTCTCCTAAGCTGACGCAGCCCACAGGGTAGAGGAGGGAGATCAAAGGAAAGGAGTAGGGCTGGAAGCCGCAGACGGACCTGCTCAAGGATCACAAATAACCCCACCAGAGCAGACAAAATCCTGTTCGTGAAGGTCAAAACTGGAGCTCGGCAACCGTGAATCCCACGAACCAGCATAAAAGACTCAGCCAGCCACACCGCATTTTCAGCCGCGTAGGCAGAACGCCTAGAAGAGCAAACCTGGTCCCGAGCACGGGAAAACATCTCGCTAGATCATGTTTTGACCCTGCCGATATTCGGGGGATCTGAGCTTGCCGCAGGAGAGCTACGTTACGGTGCTGTCGAGAAGGGCAAAGCATTCAGGATCTCAAAGAAAGGAAGCTGCAAAAAGAAAAGGATGTTTGCTTTAAATGCAAACAACCGAACCTCAAAAATACTCATGGGTGGGTTTCGCTTGGGGGTTCTTTTTGGGGGGGAAGAGTACAAACATGCAACATCTTTCTGCCTAAGAACTAGGAGGAAGCTTTGCCCTCCTAGAGATGAGGGGAACCACACTGCACGGCCGGTGTTAACAGCAAGGGCCACTTGGCCAAGACCCACAGACGGACGAGCAGAGCTCAGGAGAGACAAAACCCAGGAGCTTTTGGTCGTCATTTTCTAAAAGTGCACACTCTTCGCCGTTTCATCGATACGTAGCTTGAATCCTGCCAAGCTACAGCACCTTTTTCCAGCTTGCGTCCTGCAGCCCAGTGCAGCAGAGGTGCAGGAGGCGGCGGGGAGGTCTGCAGCCATCCCGCGGCATCCCCAGCTCCCGGCAGCACATGCTTGGGAAGCCTGAACAGTTTGGAGCAGGATTTGATCCCCTCCCAGCAGCTTCCATGTCCTTAACTGCAGCCTCCGTAGCAAAATAGCCAGTTGGTTAATTACATTGTTCCACCAAACATTTATTATTAGTAAAACAGATTTGTTGTGGCTGCCGGGCCACGATTGAGGATGTGAAAATATGTTTTGAAAGCCAAAAGGAGAGGACCAACTTTCCCATAATTTGGAAAAATCTGAAAATAAGAAAAGACGTTCATAGCATCCAATATAAAATGTTAATGTTCAAGGTATACACAAATATAAAATTAACTACGTATGCATTTCAGTAAATATCCTTCTTCATAAAAATGAGAGCTCTGTAAGATGGTATAAATATGTTTTGTACATATCACAAGAAGGTATAAATATATCGTGTGTATCTTTATATATATATATCCCACATGAAACATGCTGAGAAATTTAGCTCTATCACGACAAGCACTCACACACTTGAAACTTTCAGAAATTAAAGTTTTAACAAAACTGAAGTTTTGTTCCTTTGCGCGTGCATTACTGTTATCTTTTATATAATGTATTGAACTAAAGCCTTGGGTGGAGTGCAGCTTAGAAGTAAAGAAACAAGTAACAAAACCGTTTTGCTACATCTACGTAAATCAGGCTCTGGCTTTCTATCTGAAGTCTTTATTATTACTGCAACAGAGTTGGCTAGCAAGTGTTTGAGAGAAATTAAAGCAAGGCAGCTCAAAAATTTTTTTTTTTTTTTAAAGGGTCTTAAGTAGTAATGACTTTTTACAGAAGTTTTGATTTTGTCAAGTATATTTGTTTTCCCTAAAAAAAAAAGTTTGTTGTAGTTTTTTCAGAAGAAAAAACTAAAAAGCTTAAGTATTCAGCAAGTAAGCCCATTTTCCTCAGTTTCTGGTTTTCTAGCCAGTTCTACTAAAAATGCAACTTAATTTAAAATTCACATCAGTGTCAAAATCAATCCTATCTCTTCCTTTTAATTCTACTTGAATCTACTGCTCAAAGGTGGCATGTAACATTAGGGGTCTTGCTATGATCCAGCTGGAATCAAGTGCAGCTGATTCATTTCCCCTCCCCACTCCTCTTCAAGGAGTTAAGTCCAATATCTCCATCTTCAAAGTCATTATTCTATCAATATGCTGAATAATTTAGTAGGCAGCTGTTTGACTTGACATTTTTATACAGGTCATAAACTCACTAATACACTGAAACCTATGCCTTAACTAGTATTTCCATGGGGTAAGGCTGCTTGGGGACTAAGCCACATATATGCCACTTGCAATTACACACCACAGGACTGCCCGAGTTTCACCTGACTCTGTAGCTATTTAATACATATTTTGATGACCAAAACCAATCCCCCCCCTACAGAAGCCATACATTGCTATTTACACATTTGAATATGAACGCTGATAGCATGAACTTTAGGATATCTGTACAACATTAAGGATATTACTTAATCCTCAAAGGCTAAGCAGCTTACGATTACCATTGGGCTATCTCAAAAGTAGGAGGAAGGGCGGTCAGGGGTTTCTTTTGGGCAAGAACTCCTGGCTGTTCATCCACAGAGCTCTGCCCTGCTGATCAAGTCACAGGGGACTTGGCCAAGTACCTGGAAGTTGCTATTTAAGAGAGATTGGGGGGGGGGGAGAAAACTATCTAGCAGCTAATTTCCTAGATAGCTGTTCCTATTTCTTTTCAGTATTCCTTTCATACGCAAATCTAAAAAGCATGGAAATATAAATATATGTGAGAGAATAGAAGAGAAGGAAGTAACAAGTAAATGCAATGGGAGGGAGAGCCTGGAACAACACAGCGCAGAAATCACCAATGCAAAAGCTCCAGTGAAAAACATTGTAAAGCTACGTTGCATAGAGTAAATCCTCTTTGTATACTGCTACTACAGCTCAACAATGGAAAATACTCATCTCATAGCACTTTTCTATAGTTTGAGCAGGAGTTAACTAAAATACCTCTAAGGTTTTGACCAGCTTTAGACCTTAATTGACCACTATATGCTGTGTATGGCTCGCAACCCCATCATGCAAATAAATTTCAAGTACACTGTTAAAGTAGACCCCAATGAGTCAGTGAGAGCCCAGCTCCTAGATGTTTCTGAATACAAATTAATCCTGTTAATCCTTATTTACATCCATGAGAAGACCAGCAGATTTTAGAGACCCCCTTCCAGAAGTCAAGAGCAAGCAAAACGTTTCACAGGAGTCTCATTAGCTACAAGGCTTCTCTGACTGACATAATGGTAACTACTACTACCAACACACCTGGAGACCTCTCAGCACCTTATGTTTGTTAATTCTTGTATCAGGACTTGCTTTCTTATATATAAATGAAGATGGCTTTTCTGCAGGACACTAAGCAGCAAGTCAGTAATTAACTCCAGGTACATGCTCACATCTTCTGGAAGCTGTATTATCAACCTAGTAACGTTAGCTTTACCAAGGGAGCCGTGTAGGAGATATCAGGATAAAGAAAATAAAATTCTGAGAAACAGAGCTCAACAGAGACACAAATAAACATAGAGCCTACCCCTGCTTTTTGAACAAAGCAATTTACCCAGTCCTGTGCTTAATCCTCAGATAGACAGACACTACCTTCAAGCAAAAGTCTTATTCCACCGTCTTCTACAATTCCCAAAAGCCTTTTGACAGCACAAGCCTTTCCTGAGCAGGACCCACAACACTCCCCCCTCCAAGAGCCCCCTGCCAACTCACGGGGGGCCAGGTCCTGGGGACCCCCTTCTGCTCCGTGCTGCTCCTCGGTGCAAAGCCAGCACCCAACCCACTCTCCAGAGCCTGATGCTCTCTGCCGGCCACCTTCTCTCGTAAGCTCCTGCAGAACTCCATCTCCTCCCACCCCCCCTCCAGGTGTGCTTTTACCCACCCAACTGCACCCACCTGGGCACGGGGGGGGGCAGAGCCATGGGCAAACCTGCTCTGCGGACAAGGGCTGGCTGAAAAGCTATGTGGTGCGTTATCGTTAACACCTGTAATGCCTTCCACAGGACTTGGGTGAGAATGTTGGGATGGGAAAATGCTAAATGAGGAAGAAGACTGGAGCTGAAACGCGGCTTTGATGCCACCTACCTTTCACGTAGGCAGAACGGGAGGGGGCACCTCTCGGAGCTTCTCCATCAGTCCCAGCAATGAGGTGATTGCTATGGCACAACATTTCTGGACAATACGAATCTGACAGTGGCATGGCTGGGAGCTATTTTGTTAAATGCAGAAGCAGCAATGAGAAGTGAAAAGATACCCTCCCTTGAGCAGACAGAAAATCTAAACCCAGGGGTCTAACCAGCAAAGCAAAGAAAAAAACCTTTCATTACCAAGGCACCCAGCAGCTCCAGCCCAATAGGAGACACGGACTATCCCACGAGATAATACCGTCCTTCGTGCCACTCAAAGCTTTTTTGTGAATCCCAAATATTCTCCCAGATCTTATTAGAGAAACACAAATGCTAATGAACCGGCCTTGAGCAAGCAGCAGCATGGGGCATCTCCCCTCTCCATCAAACCCTTCCCAGCAGACACCTCGCAGCACGCATAATGAAGCAAAGACTTTTCCCAGAGCTGTTATAAACCCAAGGTATCCTTTCTGCTACACATCGGGGGGGATGAAAGCCCCTACCGGGATCTCAGAGATCCTCTGTTACGGTAACGCTCGGAAAACACTGTATTTCTTTTAAAAGGACAAGTGCTGTAGGCCGGAGGATGGGATGGCAAGAAACGGGCTGTGACTGTAAAGTCTGGCACCGGAGTGACTCTAAGTGGGGTAATGGAGGACTGAGGGAGCGAGGACAGCAGTGAGGGGAATAAAATTACCATTACTAGTACTGGACATGAAAGCCACCATTGCCCTTGATGGCATTCATAAAGTATACCCTTAGTAGGTATTACTGTAATAGGGCAATATTTTTTGTTCGAGCTGCTACACGGAAAGCGTTCATCCATGCCAAGAACGGAGGTCACTGTCTCACCGCTTCCTCACCGCCTGCACTGGTATTTCTACTCGAGAGACCCAGCACTCCCTCCTGTTACAAATTCTCTTTTTAAGGAGGGGCAGGTTAGTATTAGGAGACAGAGAAAATATTTTAAAATGGAAAATGAACACAGGCCAAAAGCAAAATGCAATTCCGCATGCCTAAGCTTGCGGAAAGCTAACCTAACCCGTCCAAAGGAGACCCAACTTTGTCTAGACAACAACAATTTTGGCCACAGAAACTGTTAGACACATTGAAAAGGAAGGAAAGTCAAAAGATTTGCTCTCAACTGCAATTATTTTAACTACATATAAATACATCACTTTCTTTACAAGGTATAAATAACTACATGCAATTACATGCTAATTACTTACAATTAAATTGCAGTGTAAATACAGCAATGCACAAAGATAATCAGATGGTTACTTGTACAATGTAAATTAATTGATAACGGGAGATTTACAATTGCAAATTAGAGCGATTACATTTTGAATACTGTGTTAGATGTTAGGTATCACACACAGTTAATCACTGAGCTTTTTTTCCCCCCAAGAGGGTAACATGATGCATTACACATGGCAGTGGGTACCCCACTCTAGGGTGACAAAGGGAGGAAGTAGGTGACAATTTTCTGAGTCAGCACACACCCCCTTTGCTGTTATTTCCGACATAATTATCCTACATAATTTCCATCGCTATCTGTTATCTGAAACATTCTCCATGCCGCTGGCAGGAGGATACTTACTTCTGATTAGCTTTGGAGAGAGAAATTTCTACAACCTTATCTTTCACTTGCATTTCTGATTCCCTCTCCTCTTAGCTCCATCCGGCACTCAATTTACTATCACTTGTGTGGCCATCTACAGCTATAAACATAAATTGTCTGCAATTTTACGCCTTCAAAATCCTGGGATTTTTTCATTATTTCACCAACATGCAGAAGGCAAATCTACCATCTATTCATAAAATAACAGCAGTGGGTGGTTTTGCTGCTTACTGGAATGTGTTTGTCCTTTTCTTAAAGGTTGTGCATGCCTGTGCGTGTGTATTTATGTTATTCCAGAGCGTCTGCCTGTTGTCCCCAGTTCCTGCTAGAAAAAGGATGTCTGCGGTACCCGTTTGTTGATTTTCTATTGACTTCTGTTTGAGGCTGAAGGTGTTTCTCATTACTTTCTTATAATACAGTGAGGATACCAATTTAGCTACATTGACCTTGTAATGACGTTTATTTATTCTTGTATTACTGCCTGTGTTGAGCATTCTGTGTCTGTGTTTTGCTGATTTGGGATTACGTGAAGCAGCTAGTAGGCTTGGTATACCAGCCTGCGTGTGGTCAGTAATCTTGAATCAGCTCTTGATTTTAGCCCTGCTATAACGACTTCCAGGATTGTGAGATGCAGTTCAGTTGATGGGACAGTTTTGCTTAAATGCACCCGACCTAAAAGTCAGAAGTCCGACAGATAATTTAACACTTAGTGTCAAATTAGGCAGTCACATGGCAACACAGTGTAGGAAGAGAACAGTAACCTGTTCTTTGGTATAAGCACTCGGAACATCATGGCCAACCTCAACCGTTTAAAGTAACTTTCAACATAAATCTGCAAGAGTTGAGGTTTTTTGCCATCTGGTTCATGGCCCTTGCTTTTTCATTTTATATTTAAACTTTTCAAACATCATCCTGCAAATAGCGAGAAACGTATTTCAAGTGGAAGGGGAAAGTACACCATGCTGTGCCAACAGAAATAATGAATTCCTCCTAGGGTTGTTGAGGCATGTACTGATTAATACTACAACTGCACATTGCAAAAAGAGGACAGTTTGGTAGTCTAAATGGCTGAATTTTTATTATTTCCTCAATAAAGAAGAAAATGGTGCCAGAATGCTTATTAGAAACTGAGGTCTCAATTCTCTCTGAATGAGGTTTTTGTACCCCACAATGAGATACTTAAGCTCCACAAATTTGACACATGAAGAGATCCAATGGGAAGTGCATAAATACTGGACAATCTGCTGGAATCTCTTGCTTAAGCAGCGCTGAATGCCTGCATAAATGAGAACTTCAGGATTTTTAGGGTGTTCAGAGATAGTGAGTTTCAAGTAGAATGGTAATTTTCTGACTATTTTTTCCCTGCTGGTAGTCTCGAAGATGCAGAATTATTGCAGGCTCACATAACATGCCATTTTGTTATGAGAAAAGTTGTTATTTTCAAATGATAACCGTGTAACTCTTTTTTTTTTAGTAATTTATAAATCCAACCCAAGTACTCCAACAGCTTTGAAAATACTTTCTAGCACGTGGACATTTTCCCCCTTGTCACAGCTTTTACACCACACCCTCCCAAGCCAAAGCCTGGTGTATCTTGGTGCTACAGATAAGAACTGAACTAAGATCCAACGCAGAAGCCTGCAATGCGGCGGAGGGAGGGAGAAAGGGGCTTGCGGGTCTTGTTCTCCACAGATCTCTGCAGAGAGTGAGATAGATACCCATCAGCACACAGGGAGATCTTCCAGTGTCCATGGCCACGGGAAAAGAGAAAGTTGAGAAGAAACCCATTGTGAGCAGGTCACCTGGAGCTTGGTTTTTTGCTTAATTTGGAAAGGAAAGGCTCACAAGCAAAGTGTGCTTCTGGTTTCATTTCCTTGAGGGGTCAGGTAGAATACCAAGGCACGGTGGTCCAGATGACAAGCGCTTTACTTCTGCGGTTTGATTAGTAGCTAGGTAGGAGCCTGAACATGTAAGAGGGGACAATTCAACTGGAAATCTCTATTAAATTTTTTGCTTACAAAATAAGAAATTATCAGCTCTATGATCTGTAGGTCACACAGCTAGCTAGGCCGTGTAACCTGCAGGTTAAACATGCATGATTATATATCGCTTGTTAGAAGTATGACTGAACTAATTGATGGAAAAATCCTGCTGCACCCAACTGACCTTATTATTGTTCAGATTAAGAAAAGGTCCCTGCAGAGCAATGACAGCCAGCGCTTCAAGAGTGTTTTCAAACCTAATGCGGTATTTTACCAACATGCAGAGATATTTCACACTGCAGTCACCCCTAACAGCATCCTGTATCAGATGACAGAAAGGAACTTGCCACCCATCATGGGGAGACCGCACAGTAATCCTCGGAGAGATGCGGTACTGGCAGGATCATTAAAATGCATGACATATAGTCTGGCTGCAATCAGATCAGCAGTGCATGGGAATATGATGTCTATAATAGGGAACATACTGGCTCCAACCTTCGTATTCATTTGGGATACCTTTACTACATCACAGTTGGACTGACTTATTTCGT
Organism: Haliaeetus leucocephalus; assembly: GCF_000737465.1. NCBI lineage: Eukaryota > Metazoa > Chordata > Aves > Accipitriformes > Accipitridae > Haliaeetus > Haliaeetus leucocephalus. The sequence goes on from NW_010972438.1 coordinate 3,159,541, forward strand.
AAAGGGGAACGGGCCATATGTACAGGTCTCCAGTTGGCAAGCGTCGCGAGGAAAGGAAACACAGAAAGCATACGAGCAGCTTTTTACAGCAAGTCCAGCTGAGAATGAGGTTATGATTTTCAGTTTGCAAATTATTAGTGTATGCATGGGTAAGAATATAAAGGTTCCCTTACAAAAGAGAGGCAGGGAAACAGAGCACATTTTACTTATTCTTCAGCTCTATTGTACTTTCTCGGTAGGAGGTGAAAACTGGCAATTACTCTTGAAGATGCACAGATAGGAAGATAGAACATAAATCAAAATAAAAAGAATATGAATGCATTCTTCAGTTATTCAATGGGTATTTATTCAACCAAGGTGCTTGGGAAAGACTGTTATAGCAAGCCACACAGTACATTATGAGAAGTTTCTCCAATCTGCTTGATGTTACTTGGCAATCAGAAGAAAAGGAGATGAAGAGAAGCGACGGTAGTGTATGCAGCACACAATCCAAATAAAGCCATTTGGAAAGAAAAGGTCGGTACTGGTCGGGTTGACATGAATAGTATTTCTATAAGATGCAAGTAGTTCATAATAAATACATAGATGAATTTTAGGAACACTTACAACATTTCTATTCTTGAACTCTAAGGGGATTTTAAAGGAAGAGAGGAAGACATTCACGTGGACAGTACTTAATTTTAAAGACCATATTCTTGCTCTAAAAAAAGCCTTTGTGTATTTGAAGGTCAGAATTCAGATGAACTTGCTGGAATTCATATTCATCAGGAAGAAACAAAGTAAGTCCTGGGAAGCCCATTAAAAAAATATAATGTGCTTTTTCCTCAGGAATTACTCTGAAATTGGGTGTCATGTATCTGACTTAATGCTCTAATGGTATGACTTGAACACTGGGGGAGGATTTACAGGAAATATCTGTTCCTTATCTGATTATAGAAAGAAACCAAAGTCTTGCAGTCTGACACTCCAAGGTGGCTTGCTGTCAACCTAAACCTCCAAAATTAACTATTTATCATTGGATTAAAACAGAGCTCAGATCGGCCACATTGTTCAAGCTCAAAGACTATCGGACCCCAAAGGAATAGACCAAAAAAACCCACAAAGCCAGGCAGGAAAACACAGAGGCACAGAAAAAACGAGGTGACCCGCTGACTCCTTCAGAGCAAGAAATACCACGGTGGGCGCTCAGACCAGTCCTATAGACAACACCGCTTTCCAAGTTACAGGCTGGAAACTGTGACAAACCAAGCTTGGTGGCAGTTGTTACCAGAACAAAACGCCTTGAAGAACAATTTCTGTATGAGAAATGATTCGGGAGATTGCCAGCTATCAAGAAATCATTCAGAAAAATCTTTTTGGAAAGTCTCTCCTAATGAAAAATGCAGAAGCTCATCACGAGAGCCTCACTTTTCGAAAAGAGCAGTACAGAGGTTTTGTCGAGGCTGGAGCTTTGCAGATGTGATTTTATCTTAAAAGCAGGTCCTTGAAAACAACTGGGAGCACGCCAAGGAGGCACACAGGCACTTCAGGGATCTTGAAAAGATATCGCGGCATATAGCAGGAGACAAATGATGAGAGTCGAGTTAGACACAGGGGGTGCAGGACCCGGCGCAGCACCTAACAAATCCCCCATTACGGGAGCAGACGCCTGCCAGGGGCTGTGCTGGGTCTGTAGATCTCTCAGCCTCTGTGCCTCGCTCCAGACCTACTGCAGATCCCATGAGCTATTGCTGAGAGTGATCTGAAGGCTTTATAGCCCAGCTGCTATGCTTGTTTGGATTATATTAAATAAAATTGATTTTATTATTATATATTATGAATTATACTATGATTATATTCAATGAATGAAAACAGCAACCTCAACAAACTATACACCCTCAATTTACAAAATCTACTGGTAGTAAATAAAAAGAATTACGTTCAAAGACCAAGGGAAATCCAGGGAAAAGCACAAGACAGTGGCACTTTTGCACTAAAAACTTCAGCAGTACACTTAGGGTAGCAGTAAAACAGAAAAGGAGGCAGGCTAAAGTTTAAAGAGCTGGTTTTAATTTTAAAATATATACATATATATACACTGAAAGTGGCTTCTGAGGAGAACTGTGTCCTCCAAACCCGCGGACCCCCGAGCCGAAGCAGGCAGCGGTGCAGAGGCACCTGCCCAGTGCAGGTGGGAGCAGCCGCAGGCACAGGCTGGGTGACAAGAACACAGGAGAGAGGCAGGGAAGAAAATAATAGCTGTTTTCAAGCACGTGTAGCTTCTCTGATGGGATCTTTCTAATGCAAATGTCTGGTAGACTGGGGACAGAAGCTGGGGTTTTTAGCAACAGGATAACTAAGATGAGATAGATTATTTATGCATGAATGCAATATTACAGTGCCAAAAAAGCTAACAGTGCATTAATTCCCCTGCCTACTGATTTAAAGGACCAGGTCACAGCCTTGTCAGATGCTTTTACATGTCAGAGTGGTCCGTCGGAGCCTAGCACTGCTGCTCGCTGGGTTTTGTGTCATGCCACCACCGTAACAGACAGCTCGCCGACAGGTAAAGACCAAATCTCTGCCCTGATTTCCTCTCGGACCCACTGACCCAGTCTGAAGGATGCAGATGCCCGTGTCCCATGGCCCAGGCATCCACAGCCTAAGCTTAACACTCACAGGGCAGCTGCAACCGCTGAAACCATCTGATCCTTCCTCAGCTCTATAACTCCTAAAATCCGGTACTCAAAGCTGATCTCTACTTTCATCAGCGCTAGACCCCAGAATGCCTTGTTATATACCCTGCAACCATTAAATAATATGTTGTGCACCATATGCATGATACTGGCACAAGGGGGGAAGCAAAGATCACGATGCATCAGCATTTGGTAGGTTCTGTATCACTTTAAAAGGGGTCCAAGCTGCCACCCAGAAAGTTTTTTTAAGTAATCTTAATTGTTGGGCTTTTTCACCTTTATTTAAGGAGTGTGAGGCACTCCATCTTGAATATAGAAGTAATGTGTCTTTGCCCAAAACAATATGCAGCATGAAGGAAATTCAAACTGACACTATTCCAAGACAGCAAAGGCAAACTGATTTAGCAACTCTGACAGGCATTTATAAGCAAAATAAAATGTGAATCTAATTTCAGCCTACTGTACTGAAATAATATGCAACATGTTTTGATGTCATAACATGAATATTTCATATATGAACAGCATCTTGTTTGGTAGTGAGATGCTTCCAGACACCTGCGAGAGAAGGTCCTGGGAGACAGAGAAGGCTTAATTGCTATTTCTCAGTGAGCAACCTAACAGTACAGTAACTTTTAGATCCTTATTGACTTCTTAACTCTTTTGCCAGATGTCAATATGTAAAAGTTTAGAAGTAAAAGTCATGGCTGAACCTTTCCTTCTAATTAATGGCTGTATTGATCAGCTACATTTTCCTCTTGCCTCATGTCACAAAAACCACTGGATTTCGGAAGGGTCCCTGCCAAACAGGTATTTGTACTTATGGCTTGCTAGTAAAAAGCAAAGACTGAAATCTCCAGCATGCTAACAGCATCGCTTTTTAAAAGTGCATTGATAATGAACAGCCCAATGAACTAGGGCAAAGTTGGGTATTTATGGTCTCAAGAGCATTTTGTTTTGATTTGCATTGAGTTTCAAGGTTCAGCAGTTTAATAGCCAGCATGGCCACATTTTCATTTCCTTCATTTCAGATTTAGAAAAAAAAAACCATCACAAGGTTACATCTCAAACAAGAAATCAATCCCAAATTCTACCTGGCAGTTAACCAATGGATGTAGAAAATATAGTCCAGCCACTGCTGAAGTTTTGCTGAATTTTGTTACAAAACATTTGCACAGCCCTTAAAGCTGCTCAATATCTTCTAGCCTAAAAATATACGCAATGAAAAAAATGCACATAATTTAAATGACACTGAATATTCAATAATGGTAATGACTTAAATATTAGAGGGTCTTTGATGTGTATTTCTGGGGAAACTGCATTTGTCCTTGACCTTTGCTTACTCATTATTTTGTCTACACATAATTAACACATTCATAATATCATATAAATGCCACTTATTGATACTGTCCCAAGGGCAACTAGTTATCTAGGAAGAACATGGACACATTAACATTTACTAACTCATTTAGCTTCTCTTCCGCATTAAACTCAAGAAATCCATTTGTCAAATCACACAGAACTGTATATTAAACAGGCAATATTTAACAAGTTAATGTTTTAAATTTTGTCAGACAACAGTGACAGTCATTTAAAGGGACAGCCACTAACGAGAGCGGCAGCGATCCCGTGCTGCCGTGGCACGACTGCCACTCCAGGATACAGATGACGGTACCACCTTGAGATTATATGTACAGGTTGTAAATAGATATAATTTACTTTCTTAGTTTTTACATTTTTTCTTATTTAGCAACAGAGAGTTGCTATGTATACTGGGTAAAAGCTTCAAATTCATCTTCAGTGAACTGCGTCTACTCAGGAGGGTAACGTTGCCCCCAAGGCACCAGCTCAACAAGGTTTGAGGTCATTCAGGTCAGGTATTTAATCATATTATATGGTATCTCCTTACCTACAGATTTCACTGCTTTGCGAGATGTTGAGTATCTCCTGCAGCAAGGCCAAAACCAAGAGCCTGGCAAAGGGGTTTAAGGAAAATTAATAGTAATCTCGCATCCTCTTTTTTTCTCCAGAACACATTCTCCATTATTCATCAGCACAGCTAAATATTCAGGGTCACTTAAGATTATTGTGAGCATTTTGTTCACTGTACTTGACTTTTATCTGGGAATTATTTTGAAAGACTTTCATGACAAATATCTGGTAAAACACATGTCAGCACTTTGGCAGGGCTGGCAAATTTTTTAGTGAGCTCGAGTTAAATTTAAAATGGAAATTGGACTAATTAATTACTTGAGATGGAACAAGAGCAGGATTTCAGCATCCGACTCCAATGAAACAATGCAAGAAAAAGCAACAACTGGCGCGATTCCAGCGGGAACAAGTGCAGGCAGCGCTTCCCAGCGAGCAAGAGCAGGCAGGAGCGAGCAAGAGCAGGCAGGAGCACGCTCCCTGGGCTGCAGCCTCCTGTGACCGACACAGAAATGACCTGGAGAAAGGCACGGAGGAGTAACGGGCTCTCGAGATGACACCGCAACATTTTTCTCTCCTAAGGGAATGAAAATAATAATGAGTAAGATGTCAAACCGAGAACCGATGGATACTGGCAGGCCCGTCACCAATGCTTTAGGTATGAAGAAGTCCTGGGGATCAGGACTGCGGTACCAGGGCTAAGGGCTCCCTGGCCGTGGCCCTGCACAAGTGTCCCCGTGTCACACTCGTGGGACACACGCAGAGCCGGGCAAAGATGCAGAAAGCGATGCTGGAATTCCATCTGCATCCTGGATGCTTTGGTTAGGCTACAAGTATGGCTCTCAATAATCTGGACTAAAAGTTTTACTGCTTCCAAGCCAGAATCTTTCTGCTCAAGAAAAAAAATAAAGTGCTTGGTGAACAGACAAGGAATGTACTACATGAGGCTCCAACAGGAAAAAATAATGAATAAAGCAAGAAACTGCTACCAGGTTTTCATTTTGTACTTTTACAACAGAAGAAGGAACAGAAATGAAATATAGCCTAAGTGAGTAAGAAGCAGGTGATGTAAGGAATCAATACACAAAGTTATCAAATAAGCAAAGCTGTCTGCTAGAAGAGACCTTTCTGACAGATCCCACCGGAGGATATCCTGAGCATTTCAGCATTAAAAAATAAAAAATCATAAGCAGCCCTAGGCAAATCATGGATTTTTCCCTGCTAATGTTGATTTAAAATATGTAAATGTATTCACAAAGTAGAAGGTGTGGATAATGACTGTTAAATGTGCAGAACAGTGACCATTAAAAACAATAGCAGCAAATACACAAAAGAAAACAGTTTTCAGTTTTGATTTTTCTATGTTCACCATGGAAACCTCTCTCTAAGCATTATCATCAAGTTCAGCTGAAGAAATACAACAGGCAAAGTTTTACCCTCCTTTTTATTTGTGTAGTGGAGGGCAGAATTTTCCCTTATGTGCTTTGTCAAAACAGTTTGAAATAGGAGTGTTTGTCTATCCATAGAAAGAAACCCATGAACTCCTCACAAATCGAAAATTACCCATTACAAATTCTCAGGTTCTGTTCTGGGGGAAAGTGGTGAAAAAAGGCGAATCTGAAGATGAAGTACAGCAAAAATGGATCGAGCCTGTGATTTGCCCAGCCCTCTCTGCACAATATTCTTCTCTTCTGGCAGGACCTGCACGGAAAATACATGTGGAAGTGTCCGGGGTCTCTGACAAGTTACTGACAGCTGATGGATGGATCAAATCCAATAACTGGAATACAAAATGATAAGGTTCAGAAATGAAGGGGATGAGTGACAGTGGCTAAGGAGATGAACGGACAGAGGAACCTTCACAGCAGAAGGCTGAATCTCCTTTTTCTTCGTGAAGAGGATAATGAATCAGTTGACAACAGCAGGAATTCTTTTTCAGCTATGAATATTGGTCTTAAAAAAACTTTACAGTGCTTTTACATTCGTATTAGCAGTGTTGCTAACATGTGGAAGGTATTTAAGACTTTATGAAATTTAACTGTGACCAATGATAATGGGTATCTGTGCCAACAACATGCCATCATGTTGGAGGGCTGGAAATGCTCTCCCAGATCAGAAGTCCAGCCCACTCATACTACTGACACACCACCACTTTACTCCCTTCCTAATGCCATCAAAGTCACCTCAAAGGCAGTTTTATGACCTCTAAACATGTTCAGATTCAGAAAAAGTTAAGAAAGTGTTCAGACACGTAATATGACCCAAAGAGTAAAAGGATTATAAAAAAGAGAGCAGGGGGGAAAAAGCATTTTGGATCAAAGCATATTTGCACCTACGAACCACTCTGTCCAATGTAGCTTTTAGAATTTTTAATAATTCGGTATGTTGTATCATTAGTAAAAATAAGGTGTCTTATAAATTAATTCTCAGGAGTGTCCTATTTCATTGACATTTTCCATTGGAGAAATTGCTCAAAGGGACGTTTCCAAAAAGCAACGCTTCTCTGGACTACTGCACATCCTTTTTTCTAATGCAGCTTCCTCCCCCTGCAGCCCAGTGTAACTCTGCTATTTCTGCCACACTTCTATTTTCAGCTAATATATTTAGCCATTTGCAAAAGTGGAATATGAGGAGCCATCCAAAATGGACCCACATTTCCTGCTTGTTTTTCAACAAACTAATTCTACTTTCTCCCATATCCTGCCTGTACAACTGACACCCTTCCTACAAACCAGTCTACAAGACCACAGTACCATTTAGCAATCAAAACACGGATGCTTGTTATCTGCTTCTCTTTCTGCTATTTACTTTTTTGGCCTCCATTCGCCTTTTCTTCTCAACTTACACAATATTTGGGTCAGTAACTTTCAATACTTCTACTTTTGCATTGTTTCACACACACTGGCAGGTGTCACGGGAAATGCATCTATTCTAGTTGTATTATTAATTTATAAACATTTATAAAAATTACACAGACATATACCCTGCAAAATCAAAATACCCTTGGGATACTTGGCCAACTTTAGTTCACAAATACTAATGACAACTTTCCTCCCCTCCCCTTTTCAGATTATATGTTTAATTTAAGAGGATTCTTTTTTTTCCTACAAAAGAATCCAAAAAGCCCAAACGGGGGGGGGGGGGGGGGGGTTTTTTTTGGG
>NW_010972438.1:3167312-3181324 GCF_000737465.1 Haliaeetus leucocephalus
GGGGGGGGGGGAGATGTTTGATTAGAGAGAAGGAAAGAAGGATGAAGCTGAAGAAGTTATTTTCTTCTGGTCCCGAGTAATCCTGTAGGAAATCAGTGCAATTCAAAGGGCTTTTTTTTTTTCCAACAAAACATCTAAGTCAGCTCATGTTCATCTGAAACTCAGTTTACTTTAGAAAGGCTAAAGTAATAAAGCAGTCCATCAATTATTTAAAGTGTTTGGCCCTGATCCTGGGAGGGCTTGGGTACACGCTTAATTTCATCACAGTCTTAAAGGCAGAGTCTTCCACGGCCAGAGGCTCAGGCAGTGAAGCGGCTGGGAAAGAAAACGCACAAGTTGGCTTTTTCAGTGAAAAGAGAAGAGTCATTCTGCTCGTGGATGAAGGATGCTCTAAGCAGACAGTCGGGACGAATCCAGACCCGGTTGCTCAGGGCATGGTCCCTGCCACCCCGGTGGCCCCCCTGAGTTCAACCACCCCCATCGGCACCCATCTCACAGCGGGCTCGGAGCCGGACAGCGGGGTCCAGACGTAGACTAATGAGTGCCGAGGGAGGGGGGACGGTCCCGTCCCTGTTCCCCCCCAACCTCATTGCCACAGGCCAGACCCGAGGGCGGCTGAGCCTCAGTGCCGGCACGCATTCAGCCTGCATCACCCCGGGTCCCCAGGTCCTTTTCAGCCGAGACGCTGAAATACAGAGGTAGAAATTCAGAAAATATGGGTATATAGTTAATATATATAAAAATATACTACACTGCGTAAAAATAGAAGTACAGATAATACACATAATCTTTGTCCTTACAAGAAGGGGATTGCAATGGAGAAATGCATTCTTCTCTTCCATGGAATTTAATTAGTTACTAAATTTAGATACTGTCAGTATAGTTATAGACGATTCACTGCAGCTGGATTTAAATATTGTATGATATTTTATATTTTACACAATACTAATGGATGACATTACATTAGTATAGATATTGTCAAGTATTTCTATGCGAATGCTTAGGTCTCCTCATAATGGTTTAGACAGCTAGATCATATTTGATTACATTCTCAAAAACATACTTTCAGTCCCAGGTATTGGCAGTTTTAAAGCAAGTACTCAGAGAGACCCTGAACCCCATGCAGTTGGGAAAGGGTGAGCCAAAGCAAAAATAGAGGTGCAAAAATAATTAAATCTGTGTTAAGCATAGGGCAGACTTATGATGCAATCCATGGGGGATAAAGTCAAGTGTTAAAATTTCTCCTCTGCCATAAACTTATTAATTTTAATAGCTCAGTACACTAAAATTAAAAGAATTTGGGTAGAGCTTACTAGAAACTGAAGTGCCTAAATATCTCTGTATCTCTGACCATCTTCACATGTGCACCTCAGTCCTTTGCCTCCAATAAAATAGCACACAACCAGCTCAGGAGAATTCCACAAGGATAATTAAAGACCTGAAATTTTAAGTCCATTCAGAGACTGCAGTAACAAAGGTCAAATGAGTTCTTAAGTCTGATTCAAACTGCTTCTACTTCAAACCACAGAACTTCACAAGGTATTTCCTCCTGGAGACACTGGGCTTAGCTATAGTCTGGCCTAAATTTTTGGAGTCCTATTCAAAAGTCGCCAAGACAGACAGTATCTGCCATTTCAGACTGGTGCAATTTGTGAAGGATTTTATAAATCCTTGAAGAGCATTCTGCCACCTTCTTTTTAAATTTTTTTTTATTGAGCAGACTCACGCAGCCCAAACTACTTTGCAAGATCTGTGCCATGGTAATGCATGGGGCTGACATCCCAGGTCTGCCAGAGAGAGAAGCTACGTGATCCAGAACTAGAAGTGCCATTTTAAAATGTGACCCTGAAGTTTATTTTTGACAGATGGGGTTTTTCAGGTATAGAACTGTGTTATCTCCGTAATATCGGAACTGAATTTCAGTTTGATCTATAAGATTATTTTCATTTCAACCCCTTTGGACACTTGCAACAACAATATTTCCCTTCTCCCTACACGAATCTAATTTGGTCTTGCACTGCAACTCTGCTTAGAAAGCTGTTTAGTGGCAATGCTGCAGAAATATGAATCAAATTTTCTTGAGTGAAATAAAATTAGCTATCCAGGAAAGGATAATCCACTTTTCTAGGGGCAGAGATTCCATATTTTAGGTAATGGTTCTAAAATACAATAATAATCATCATAATAAAATGGTTCTGAGATACAGTGCGTGCTGATAGCAAGCAGGCTATCGAGGTAGCCTTGCTGTCTCTGGATACATTGGGAATGATTGGAAGCATTGGCTGGTATATTTACACCACAAATCTCAGAACTTCCTGACATTAAAATAAAGGAAAATGACAACAGCGTAACAGCTCAGGGTTTGGTCCTGGAGCTGGTTTTGATTTAGAGACCACTCCAGTGCCAGGTTAAATGTTTTTAAAAGAGGATTTGAAGGATCTTCCTCCCAGAGCAAACCAGAAACACCTGCGCTAGATGTCTTCTTTGGGCAGAACGGGCGACCTCGTCCCTCTGCGCCGCCTCGGCAGCCAGGAGGAATCTCCCCGGGATGGAGGAAGGGGACGGTCCAGCTAACCGCCGTCAGTCCCTCCTCTTCTGAAGCAAGAGACCCTCTTTGGCAGCAGAACCACCAGAAACAGTTTTTTTCGGCAAGTCTTCCTTAGATTGCACTGGCAGAGGAGAAGCATTCGTGTCGCAGTCTTCTATGGGATGTCATTCTTACTGCTAACTGCACAAGCCACCATGTGAATGGACCCAACGAAACAGTAAATGAGAGAAGAGTCTGAGTAGAGGAGAAAGGAAGAATCCTTGCCTTTTGAAGTTTTCTTGCCATGCCTCACGCTCTTTGCCCTTTTTCAACCTCTTCTAACTCCCATGCCTCTCCTCTCCCAAAGCAAAGAGGTGACAAAGCCTGCCACTGCCCTGTCCCGGTTTCTTTAAGCAACTTCCATCTCCTTCACTCCTGCTCAGCACAGAGCGCCCAGGAGGAGGCAGAGCCTCAGAGGCACGGCCGTGCAGGCAAGTGTATACAGAGAAGCAACTCTAAAGTAATTAAATAAACAGCAATACAAACATTGCACTCCCGTCCATTTATGCTAGCTATTGCAGAATGGACTCCTCCATATAATGTTTGCACAGGAGCTGTGATGTATCACTTAATCTACTGTAAGGACTCTACTCATACCACCCGAGGTTGGCCAACAATGTGCTATTCAGCTCCGCTGCAAGCTCCCACTTACACGAGATTGAAGAAACCAGAAGAAGGTATTACTGAGCTATTATTGGCACCTTTTGCCACATGCTGTCAAGTTTCTAACTTCAGTGGTCCAGAATATTGAAGCAGAAAAGCAGATGAGACAGTACATTCACGCGGTACAGTCGGACTTTATACTTACACACTGGAAAAACACTGACTGACCTTGAAACTTGCTCTTCAAAGGGAATAATCAAGATTGAAACCAAACCAAAAAACTCCAAACCCTACACCCCTCACCAACAAACCGACCCACCCCAAACGGAGGGTAACAGAGGAGCAGCAACCAAACCCATTTGATCCATGTTGTTAGCACGGTCCTGTGCAGTGGCATGATCCCAGTGTACTCCGAACATGTTGGGACACAACCATTTCAGTGCCTTAAATCAGACAGTTTCAAACGTGCATCTTCTAGAGTGCACTTTGCTTTTCAAAAGACCATATTAGTCATGATGTTTTGTTTTCTGCAGAAGAGCATCTCCAGCTCACACCTAAACCTGTGGTGAGTGCAGGTGACCTGGTTTCTGGTGGTTTTTCCTCCCAAGGAACAAACGTGGGCGTACTGAACTGCTCAATACACTGCAAAGGTGCTCTGGACAGCTGCCTAATGTGCCAAACAACGCAGAGTCTCCCTGAACTTCAGAAGTGCAAATTCAGAGCTCATGAAACTGCCTGACGTGGCCAAAACCATGCAGTGGCAGCATTTAGCAGCTACCCAGTTCTGCACATTTTCTGAAGCCCTCTTGGTGCAACTCAGCTGCAGTTTCAAACCGCTTCACACCGTCATCCATCCCCCTCCATCTATTTGCTTTCTCAGGCATTGCTGCATGTTTAATTTCTAAGCCCTTGAGGGTGATTGAGCCAATTACCAAATGTACAGTCAGCTCTCCACGATGAAGTGCTCAACAACTTCAGTTCACATCCAAGTTTCAGGAGCTGCTGATCATTGCAAACAGGCTGACCCTCCCCCTCCGCCTAAAAAACACACCACCAACTAAACTGTCAGTTTAGAGCATCATCTCTCCTCATCCCATATTTCTCAGCTACGCCCTGCCTTTCAGTACGTCCAGTAATTTGGCACCTAAAAGAGGATAGGAACCTTGTCAGGAATTGGGTTTATCTCCTGGTAAGGGTGGCAGAATTGGAAAAAAGGGCTAAGATCAAAATCAGGACCAGGAAGATGTGGGGCTGCAGCCCTCCTATGGCCAATAGTCTAAAACATGACTATTGCTGAGGATCCTGGAGAGATTTCTGGTTTAAAACAGCCTGCATGGGATTCAGAGCAGTCTATGGACAAAGCTCTCTCTCAGCCCAGACCAGACTGGGAGAACTCATCATTTGAAGGTGATGAAATACCTCCTTGCAATGCATATACCTTTCCCATGGCAAAAATTATCAGTGATGGTATGTGCCCTGTGAGTGTTACTGGACATACTGTGTTCATAACTTTAAGTTTTCTGTTGCAGTGTGACATGATAAAATTTAGAGTATATGAACCCTTCTCCATCAAATCCTTTTTTTCCTATGGACACCCACAAAAAAAAAAATCCTGTTAAAACAATTGCATCATGCTCCCATAACACCTAACAAGCTGGTTTTTTTTTTCCCCTCCGTTTCAAGTCATTCATAGTGAAGTACCTTCAAGAGTGAAAACCGCCAGTCACAGCCAGTTGGCAGGAGGGCTACACTTTCAATATCCACTCCAGGGATGAAGGACGAGCAAACTCCTAACCCACACACTTGTTGTGGAAAGCCCTCGGCCAGTGAGACCACACCATTCCCAGCTTCCATTTAGCTGAGCAAGCGAAGCTGGGAACCCATTAATTTACTGCGTGAGTTATGTTCCCTGCAGCACCTTTTGTTCACTGTCAAGGTTCTGCAACAATGACGAATGCAGCTACATTCAGCCCAAAACTCTAGAATTTGATATACTAAATCATTCTAGATATTAAATGTCTCAGCGATAAGCCTAGCAAATGAATTCCTCTGGAGCCTACACTTCTTGCTGTATATGAGGCAGGGGGGACTCCTGATATAGCTCCCTACTGTTTCATGGAAAATTACAGAGTTTGGTAGCATTGTTACCCCCAGGAAAGAAACCAGAATCCCAGGAAAATTCACACAACTTCCAGTGGCTACTAAAAGCAGCCGCAAATCTGCCTGAATAACTGAGGCAGCAGAAGGCAGTCTGGGGCATTAGGAGGTGACCAGTTATTCCTATTTTATTAGCAGTAGCTATACACGCATATAAAATTTCCACTTACCCTAGTAAATAAACAGAAAAGACTGCAGCAAAATAAACAAACAGGGGAACATAGTCAGAATGCTTAAGCAGCAAGACACAGGCAGGTTTTCAGTCTTACTCTTATCAACCTCACTATTAATCTTTTTTTGTTTAAAAATATCTCCTTCCTTCAGCCACAGCATACTGAAGTCAAGAGAACTGAATACATTTCATCGTAACTAATTTGTAAAGAATATGTAACTTTCCAAAGGAATCCTAAACCAAAACAGATTAAGGCATGAAGGGGGTGGAACAATTGCTACTTCATTTTTAATTTCTCAAAATCACCATCAGATATATCACAGCGGTTAACACCGGAAAGATTTTGCAAGCTTCATAAACAATAGAGGTATTACCCATTATCACGCAAGTACAAATTAGTTTGACCTTTCCAGCTTTCTCATACTAGGCTTCCTTTTTTCCACTTGACTAGAGAAAACATTGAGCCAGTCCACGTTCTGTGCTCTTCATTCTCAGATGTATTTGACTAGTGTTTTTTCCCTACACCTGCAATTAGAAGAGACCCATCAAACACTGAATTCACCTGAGCAATTCTTTCACTCAAAGCAGCGCATTACCAGCGCTCCCTAGGACAGACTCAGCCTTACCCAGCTTAGCATTGCACCCTATCTGCTTTTCCCATCTCTGCCTCCCCGGTAAGACAATGTGTGATATGTTCATTCAATATTCATTGCAGGAAGTGTTGACAAACAGTATGAAAATATTGCTGTGGCAGCAGAGATCAGAGAAGGAAGGATGCTCCGTGCTTTCCATCTGCCCTGCCCGTCCTCCCTGCCCACAGACCTTATCCCTGCCCGCCAAGATGCCTGCTTGTTGCCCACAGAAAACGGAGCTGGCAAAGCAGATCTCTTCTGCCACGTGGATTTCTGGACTGGACGAATGCTGAGCTACCCTTAACAGAAACACGTACGTCCCCAGAAAGCCTTCCTGCAAGTCACCGAGTAGAAGTGCACACAGACAAACTATCCCTTGTGCCACGCACCTTTCAGGACAGCTTCTCTGCACAAACTGTGCACGGGCACTGATTTCTGCAGTTTAAAATCATTCCTCCTGAATACTCGGTGCCTTCTATCAGCAAGTCTGACCCTGTTGGATCCAACAGAGGAATCCTCTTGTTCTCTTGGTCATCTTGTGTTGAAAGCCAAGGAGCTGAGGAGGAGCAGAGAGAGGGTAATGCTGAGCAAGCCACAAAAACCCCTTACCTGTCAGCCAAAATGTAAGAGGACCTGCTGCATCAGGCTGTGTAAGTAAAGATGGATAACAGCGAGTACAAAAGCAGTGGGGAAAAGTGAGGGGTAAGCTGAGAAGCAGGATGGGTCAACGGAGAATCACGACACCGATGAAAGAAATGTGTCAAGGAGAAAAATGACGCATTTTTTTCATGGATTCCTCAGAATTGGGAATCCTGAGGAAATCATACCGTAGAAATTGTGATTAGGGTTATAGGTGCAAAAATTCACTATCTATCTAAAAGCCTGCAAACCGGCACTAGCTCTTTCCCAGGCCAGCGCAGAGGGGCACGATCCCAAAGCTCCAGGGCTGGCTGCGGGTGCTCTGTGCTGGACGGGGAGGGATGCGGGGCAGCAGGATGCGGGGCGGGATGCGCCGTTGCAAGCCGGGGGCTGATGTTGCTGGGGCGGCAGCCGGAGCCGTGCGGGTGATGCGGGTTGAGTGCTGCCACCCTGTGGGACCGGTGTCACTCGTGTCTCTGCGTGTCACCCTGCTGCGTGCCCTGCTGAGCTCCCCACGCTCAACAGCGTAGCGGGGTTTGGGAAACCGGGGTGGGGGGCTCTGATGCCCAAACAAGCTGTTTCCAGAGAAGCGTAAGGCGCTGAAATACGTTTGAACGTTAATTCAGGAGTTGGAAATGTTTATAAATATGATTTGGAACAAAAAGGTTACTGAATTCTGGCCAGAATAAGAACAAATATTACAATTCAAAATAATTTGCATGTCAAAGTTAACAATCTGATGTATTTACACAACTTATATTTGCTCACGCATATCAAGGCCTGGATTGAAATCCTGTTTTGTACATTGCTACGAGCTGATTCTGTTTGAAATTACCCTTCTGCTGTACTTCATATTTCATTCATTTCTACTTCCAGCTATACATGCACAACAGAGGGCATTATACATCTCCCTAATTGAACAATACAGATCAATTAAATATGAAAAGTCATTCTTGGACTAAAACCCTCTTAGGCAAATGTTCTGCTCTTACGCTAAGTAACTCTCTTAAAAAAGCTAGGAGTTGAGTGCTGTTCAGAAGCTTCTTTTTTTTTTTTTTTTTCCAAAAGACAGGAGACCAAGAAGATTCATCCATTCATTCATGACAAGAGGATACAGAGTTTTTGCCTCCATTTTACAAGAGCAGGGTAGCAGTGATAAAAAAATCTTATTTGATGAAAGCTATTCAGTGCTCTGTGCAGGAGGTGAAGAACCCCCCTCTGCTCAGCACCGAGCAGGTCTTTCAAACAGCTCTTGTGGGTCACACCATTAACACAAAGTTAAGTACAGTGTTATCAAATAATATCATGGAAAAAGAATATCACATGAAATAAATTTATGCACCATTGGTAGCCCACCAGCTACAGGTTCCTCACACATATGCTATATAAAATGGGAGGGTCCCGCTAAAGGTCCCAGGGGACAAGAGCCAGTGCATCAACCCAGCAAACAGTTCACACTTGATGGCATCAGAAACCAAGGTTGCCATGGGTGGGCTAAGATCCCCCTGCAAGCAGCTCAGCACTATCACAGTTAGCCAGGATGTTTGGTTTGCCACCGACTCACCCATACCTGTTCTTTGCTAACACACAACCTGTCCTATAAAAGATTATTGACTTAAACGTGGTACAAACCTACAGCTAAGTTAACAGAAGAATCTAGCTCGGATACGAGCCCAATACTACCAGTCCAAGGAAGGGAAATCTGCCTGACAGCAACCTGGGCAGCTTACGGGCTTTCTCCCACCCCGAAGGTCAGCCCTTAGCTCGTAGGTAGTGAGTGGCGCGGGACTGCCTAGAGGGACAGAAGAACAGACTGTGGCTCAGTCAAAAGATGGGCATGGAGAAAACGGGACTAAACCCAGCAGAGGGGGTTGAGCAGAATTCGTTTTTTCTACTGATTGCTCATTAACAGAGCCCAGGAAGGGGGAGATCGCCCAAACCGTGGCTATGGATCAAACTGGAGAAAGATTTCTGCTCAAGGTTTTATAGCTATAGCTAGAAAGATGTAAAAATGGGAGATCAGAACTATTAACATACAGCCGGGGAGCAGGGAAAGCAGTGTGCACTGAATATGCTCGGCAATCCTGTGGACTTTCCCAGACAGCTAGTTGGGTTTTCACACTCCTACTACTGGAAGCATAGAGATGGAAATGTGTTTGTTTGAGTATGATGTTGTTTGTAAGTCCTCCCAAATAATACCTTGTTATCTGCATAAAAAGAGTTCAATAAACCATGCACTTACAGTTCAGTTAAAAAAACACTGGTAGGTTATTGCTATTCAGTACTATTTAGATTAAATTACCATTTGTAATACAGGTTTCTCCATTACAAACACCAAGTATGCTATTTGTTCCCTTTCTTAGCCTTCTAATTGACTAAAATGACCTGCTAAACCTTACGTAGATTGGGTTTAAATACCACATCTCTTCCTTGGCTAAACATTTATATAAATAAATTATAAACACAGATTTTGTCTGAGGCCAACAAAGATCTTATACTGAGAGAACTTACAGAAGGGTAAATCAACGTGGAGTTAGAAGCAGCTCAGGACTGACTTGTTTCCTGAACAGCTACCAAGTGCCAACAAACTCTTTGAAGTCCCAGCAGCTCTGGCCACGTCCCCTCGGCTGGGTGCAGTCCCCCATGCTCCCCCCACCAGTCACCTCCGAAGTATGTTAATTTAGGAAATCCCAGGAGATGCAAGTGGTGACCAGGTCGGAAATTAAACTACTCCCGAAAGACCGCGGGAGGTGCGGGGACACTGATGGAGGAGTCCTTTGGACTGTGCTACTTGTGAACAAGGACCACGGCAGGGAGTGCTGTCATATTGACCTCCTGGATTAAAAAAACATCTGGAGAAAGCCAAGCCTAACAGTTGGTCTTTCAACCACATCTTGCTCTACAGACAAGAATGGGGAAAAAGCCCCCGTGAGATGGTTAATCAGGATTGTGTCCACTGAGTGTCACTGAAGCCTGGCTCAAAGCCTCTGGAAAAACAAAGAGGAGAAAAGGTGGTGAAGTACCCTCATGGTACTTTGCTTTTAATCTTTAGTATAATGCATCTTAGGAGAGCTTGGTACTGGATATATCAGAACTTTTATTCAGTAATAAAAAGATGTTTGACTGTATCCGAGACATTTCCAGCAAACCTTCAAGTAATAGAGCATCAACTGCTGATCAGCTGGGACCTTATGGAAGAATTAATAGAAGAAACAAATGTGGTGGAGCCTCATTTTTGAAACCTTGAGCTGTTTAACACAATTTAAAAAAAATTCCTTTAAAGATAATTTTTAAAAAAAAACCTTTAAAGGTAATTTTTAAAATGTAATGGTTGTAGATTATTTTCTTGAGTCCCCAAAACATTTTTTCAAAGTGGAATAATGCAATAAGTGCATCACTTACGTTACTGAACTCCACATGCTGATACATCTACGCTGTAATTACGTACCTGAGCAAAAATCCCAATTTACATTGCAGAGTCAAAACTTGCTCCTTATGCTCTAGCTTCCTAAATTTGAATCATGCATATGGCAAAGTCACTAGATTAATTGTTTTCAAAACACTTTGACCCTGGTGGTCCTGAGAGTTTGACTTTCAGTGATTTAACCCAGCAATTTAAAAAAAACCCAACAAATCTTTCTTTTTCTTGGTGTCCTGTTGAAACAGATTTTTATCCTGCAGATTAAGATAAAAAGCGACTGCTTGTATCTAGGGAAAAGCAAAGAATGAAGTTATTTCCCAAGTACAACACATACAGTACTGGAAACCCCTGTTTAGTGTAGGAAATACTGTTGTCTTGGTTCATAATGAAATGTGAAACTCATTTATGCCAAGATTGCAAGCAGATTTGACACAAGAGCCTTCGGTTTAATATCGCCATTTTTGGTGGATGATGGTAGGGGACAGGGAATAGTCGTGTACACGCATGAAGCAGTAAATCGGTTGGATGTCATCATTATATATTTGCTTTGCTAATAATAAAAAAAATGAATCACTACTGTCATGATATTCGTATTTATATTTGAGTAACCACTGTAGCAGATAACAGTAAAGATGTGTGCAAGTTTAAATCTTGGCAGCACGCCTAGATTAGAGCTTTGGAGCTGACATTTGTGGATTTCGTGTGATTCATGTTACTTTTCTGTGTTTGTGATTACCTTCCTGTCAGAGGCTGCACATCACTCATGCACCAAGCAGCAGACTTCCAGTTTCTGCATGTGAAGGAAAATTCCCAACTGTTGCATCAAACTCTCTTCCAATTGAGCCCCATCCTCTGTATAACAACGGGGCTGAACAACAGGTCCCCAGCAAAATCAAGGGAGTGTGTAAACAGCTTTTACAGGGACATTATTGGGTCATTTTAGGCCACAGACGGAGGTGTGGGAAGAAACCCCAGACTTGCTCTAATCTAACATGGCTAAAAATAGACCTGTGATGATTTATGAACTTTCAAACGCAGCAGAGTATTTTTAAGCAATAGCATCTTCTCCCGCACCGCCTGCAGCCCAGGAGCTGCCTGCACGGCGCCAGGGCTGTGCCCACCCGTGCCCCTGATGGAGACCAGCCACGGGCAGCCAATACCTCCATCACGCTTCAGCAAATAAAACTCAGAAAGACCACGAGCAAAAATAAAAAGGCAACGATCTAGCTCTCCTGTGGTTAGTATCCTTCCTTCAGCTCTGCCTTGTCTTTAACTCTGATTTTTTTTTTTTTTTTTTTTGTAAATCAAGTTAACTACACAGAACTGTCAGACAAAGCCAACTCCCTAAACTGAGGGAAATAAGTCACATGGCATCAGAACAGCTATAAAATCATTCTGAAGTTTTGCATCTGTGGCAGAAATTGTACAGGAGCTTACACCTGTTTTCTTAGCTGTCCCTGATGGGGTAACACAGGAGTGTATTTTAAATCAAAGAAATGTTAATCCCGCTAAATATAAAGACCTGGCTATCGACAAGAAACACTTTCACGCATGAGGAGGTGCAAGTTTGGGAATCAAGGTGGGCTCTCTCACCAGCTGCTTGCTGTCTTGCAGCGCTGTTATTTTTCCCTCTAGAATAAACGCTCCTCAGCTGACGGTTAAAACTCATCACTCGGGTAACAAGCAGTGGAGGGTTTAACACTTGGAAATACAACTAAGGCCACCCCAGGAAAGGACGGCTGTGGTCTCAGAGACCACCCGTCCAAGAGGGCTTGTGCCACACCACGGCCAAAGGTGTCCTCGTGGCCCAGAGGAGAGGACACGCCGCCGCTCGCCCCCTCCCACCACCCAGCGCACGCTGAAGGCACACTTGCCCCTCACCGGCCATCCGTGGTGACCTCAGGCGAGGGGCTGAGGCGCTCTGGACATCACTGGTAACACGCGTGAAGTTAGGGTTTGAAGGCAGTATCGGTTCGTCATGTTTACTCTTTACATGCTAAGGGAGAAGTGAGGCTTCTTGCAAAGGTAAGCTTTTCTTCTGCCGTCATTCACATTCAAAACATCTATTTTGTCACTGTGTAGAACAGCACAAAGCTTAAAATTCTGGGAACACTAGGTGGGCTAGAAGAGAGCTCAACTCCACCGCAGAAGGTAAGGACGGGAAAATCTCCAAGTCACCAGAGTTTTGCCAGGATCGTTCAACTCCAACTACCTGGAGGCACACCCTGCCTTACTCCAGTCCTCGCCAGCCCCGCGCTGCCTCCGGGCGAGCTAACGCACGGGGCAGGAGACCCTCCGGAGCCTCCGAACAGGTGGTTATTTACAAACACACACAAAACAAAGGGCTTGGCGTGGCTTCCCGCGAAGGCTTAGTTCGCTTGGTGGGATCTGATGAAACACCTCCTGAAATCAAGCAAAATCTTGTCAGATGTATTCAGCTCTGCCCAGAGTTCAGCACAGGAGGGAGAGGTTGCTGCACGCCAGCGGAAGCCATTGTCTGAAGCAGGCTGCTTTGGGAAAATTAGCAGTGCGCACACCTCTAAATGAGGCTGTACAGCAAGTAAAAGAGGGATTAGCCATGTAAAGTAAGTCCTTTTGGTATTAGATTAAAGAGGGGAGGTGACTTTGAAGGATTATTCAAGAGCCATTTAAGCAGTTTCCAGGCACTTACAAACGCAGGGTAAAAATGCAAGCTCCTCAGGACCAGAAAAGAAGAAAAAAAATCAGTGTCCTGGCCAGTAAAGGAGCGGAATAGGCTTCTGGAGGGTGCACCACGCTGGCCCGAAGCACAGGGCCCCGTCACCCCGCTTCCCATGCTCGGCGCCGGCCACCGTGCCCCACGACAGCAGACAGCAGCGTGCGGGAGCCTGGGCTGGAGCACCGCATGCGTACCTGGGATGGAGCTGCTCGGCAGGGAGCGAGAGAAACGAGGGAAGGGGCTCCGGCAGCCACGATGCCACTGGGACGTGCCACGGGCCGTGGCATCCCCGGCCCCACGGTGGGTGGCTATGGGCAGCTGGGCACGGCGCGCTGGGAGGGAGCGCGGTAGGCGCCGTGTCAGAAAGGATCTTACGAGTAGTGTGACCATTTGAATAGGAGGCTTACACCGGTCCCTGCTCTCCGCTAAAGGATTTATCTGCTAGGATGCAGGTCCTGAACCGAACCACGTAAACAGGAGGATGTGCAAGCACAAACACAAAACCTGACTTCTCTCTACAGCCAAATGCTCCCCTTCTTCCCTGCACCTCCGGGTGCCTAATCACCATGCTGGCTCTTAATCCTTTGCCCACATTAATCCAGCAAGGGAAAATGACTACGTTGCTGCAAGACATCAGACTGTTTTACCGAACCCTCCCTGGAAAAAAAAAACCCCAAAACCCGCTTTTGCTTAGTCTAAAAAGTGACGGATGATTAGTATGTAAGATACAAACTATTTCCACTTGTTATGCAAGCAGCATCGTTTAATTTGTAGTTTAGAGAGCAAGTCACTCCTGTCTGGGATAAATAAAACAACATGCTGCATTATGTTGCTCGCGACACGGAAGCAACATCAGCCTGGGGAAAGCAAAAAAAAAAAAAAAAAAAGCAGCTAAAACTCGAGCGAGGAACGCTGCCTGGATGAAGCAAAAAGTTATGCATGCATTTCTGCCAGCCGGGGAGGGAGCATCCCTCTGCCAGCAGACACACACACACACACCCGCAGCCCCATCCCCGCGTTCTCCACCGCGGTTCCCTCTCCCCCTCGCCCGGGGCTCGCTTTGCCCGACCCCGGCACACCGCTCCGCTCCGCCCCGGCCGGGG